>NC_079563.1:9452848-9752848 GCF_015846415.1 Triplophysa dalaica
CCCAGACTAACTGAAATGTTAGAGGTGTTTTAAACGAAAACCACTTACTCTGGCATATCCTACAATATATCAGTGCGATTGTTTTGTCTCAAGATTCACACCAGTAATGTTTTTTGTAAAGTATGTTTTTTAAAAATCCAAATTTAACTAAGCCCTAGTACTGGTTTAAGATAATACTTGTTTTGGAAACTGCCCCATATATCAAACAAATAAAGTGCTGTGTGCCTTTAGCTGTTTGCTTAAGGGTGGAGAAATAAAGTGTGCCTGTAATTATTGCCTGGAGTGACCTTAATGTTAATATAACTTTGGTCCCTACCTGATGAAGTTACAGAATGAGTCTTAAACTCCCTCCCCACAAATGGTTTCTCATCGTGTGCTTTTTGTTGCCTTATTTGCAAAGCATCCTTATGCAAACAAGTAACCAATGCCTTTGTGTCCCTGTTGGACTATTTGATTTGTCATTTGCTTGTTCAGCAATGTGAATAAAAGCTTTTACAGTATATTTCATGATTTTCAGTTTGTCGGGTAGGGAGTGAGTTTCTGAGGCAAAGCCGGGATATATGATCACATAATGTCAAAACAAACCACAAATTTCCTTTGCAGGACGGCCACAACATCTCCTCACATTTATTGAAGCATACTTTTTCCCCCTTTGAAATACACACACACATGGAGATTTGCATGTGATGCTTTTTCGGCATGTCAAACACGTCACCCGGTCTGTGAAAACCCAAGTCACCAAAGTCACTTTTTGTGGTTTATCGTTTTCTGTAAAAAAATTGTCCTCTAAGTACATTTTTTTAAAATGTTATCTTGATGTCTTCAATATTGACTAAGTAAGGCAATGTCAAAGTGGCAATGACTTAAATCAAAATGAATTTAATGGTGGAAATTAGATTTTGAGACATTAGACTGGTTTTCATAGACAAGGTGACATGTAATATGCTTCAGGTTGCTCGCAAAGTCCAAATGATTTTAACTGTTATTTATAAATTTAGGGACTAACATAAACATGCATTCATAAAATTAACAGTTCCCTTTCTGTGGGTATCTCGACATTGTGTCGATCTGACAGGATGGGATTTGATCTTTAGAACCTATCATCTCAGATTGTACTTTTTAAAAGGCCAATGAAGTTGGCGAATGGCTTGGCATGCCAGTCTCCGCACCGTACATATGGGTATAAAATGGAAGATTGCATGCCAATTCATTTACCTTTTGTTCTATGGAACCTGCTGAGCTATATGCTGAGCTTATCTTATCTGATTGGAAAAACTACTGGATTCTATGATGCAGAGCAGCTGATTCGTCCTGGTGTGTGCGATTTCCCCTGGACGTTCCCCGTAGTGAGCCGAGGGTGTCTACTAGAGCAAATTTCCTTAAAAGAGCAAATTTCTCACAGCGTGCACTTGCCGCCAGGCATGTCTCGGCGCTGTAATCTTGAATGTGGATGACTCCTCCTCAAGCCTGACAGGCACAATAGCTGTTCACATGTCTGGGTCTCCAAAATGTTGAGGTAGCGTTCGTGGATACGGGAGGCCCACACTTCGAGCATATGCCGATCAAGGCATTCCGGTGACGGTTGGCTGTGTTCTTTTTGGACCCAGCCACAACATCCGCAGCATCAAGTAGCGGTGGCAATATGGGGACTCCCATGGATGTTAATCCACCGCAGAAAATGCCGCGGACCATCTATGCCTGTCATGCTCGCCTACCCTGTCTCCCATGGGCGGCAGTAGACCGCCCCAAAGTGGATCTACGCAACAGCGTACAGAGGACGAGGTGTCAATTACGGTAACGTCTGGTGACTTCCTGGCATCAGACGCTGAGGATTCCCTTGACCTCCCGGCTACAGCCGGTCGAGTTTGGGAGGAGTCTGACAGGGAGATGAGAGGCAAGCCACGCTACCTTTTTTCCCGGAGGTGCATGAAGAGCTAATGAAGACCTGGCACGACCCCCGACTTCCCTCGATGGCGGTTCAGCTAAGGGCTATGTCGATGTACCCCAGGTTGAGCGTGCCGTCACGGTACACCTGTCCCTACAGACGGCTGCCACCTGGAGGGACCAACCAAGGCTCCCTTCCAAAGCATGTATGTTTTCTTATCACTGGTGTCGAAAGCTTACACTGCCGCGCCCAAGCTGTGCATAGAAGTTATCCCAACTACCTCTAATCGGAATCTCTGAACCTCGCGCACAATCTCAGGCTCCTTCCCCGCCAGAGAGGTGACTTTCCATGTCCCAAGAGCCAGATTCCCCATCCAGGGATCGGGTTGTCGAGGCCTTCGACTGCCGCCCAATCCACTACGCACCGGCGCCTTACGGTCCCTCCTGCAGGTGGTGGGTCCACCCCTTCGGGCTGAGCCCGGCCGGACCCCACGGGGGGAGGGTCGACCACCAGGCGCTCGCATACAAGCCCCAACCCCGGGCCTGGCTCCAGGGTGGGGCCCCGGCTGCGCAATGCCGGGCGACATCACGGTCCTCCAATTTATTGGCATCATAAGGGTTTTTGAACCGCTCTTAGTCTGACCCGTCGCCTAGGACCTGTTTGCCTTGGGAGACCCTACCAGGGCATATAGCCCCAGACAACATAGCTTCTAGGGTCTTTCGGGTACTCAAACCGGTCCACCACGGTAAGGTGGCAGTTCAACGAGGGGGCAATGTAAGTCGCTTTGGTTTTGCTAGCTAGCTTATTTCTGGCCCACGAGATCCATTTTCCTGCAGAGTTTATCCCCAACTCTGATATAAAACACCTGAACAAGCTAATCAGCGTCTTTAGAATAGATGCGTTCAACTTAATGCTGCGCTGCTTAAACCGATTATCGTATGACATTTAAGTACCGCAAAAGAGATTCAAGTGCAGATTGCGCAGTACTTTAATGCAATATGCCAAACAAAATGCGCAGCCCAACATTAAGTTGAACGCGTCTGTTCCTGAAGTCACAGAAGCCTCTTCAGGTGTTTTATCAGAATTGGTTCTGAACTCGGCAGGAAAGTGGATCTCACGGGCCAGAGTTCGGAACCACTGCTATAGGCTACCCACCTTTCTCGGTGAAAAACTGGGATACAGTTTCACACCCTTTCCTTTGTCTTTCCTCTCTCTCTATTCTCTCTTTCCTTTTTTGAAAACCAGATTTTGATTAGGGAACATTGTCGTCAATGTAGTTCTGGCACATCTACACATCTAAGACCGGACCAAACCATTTCATGCAGATACAGGGGGTGGTCGGTCAATATGGATGTTTACTTTTTGGTCAATGGGAATTTTTAACTTTTAGTGGCAAAAAGAAAGAGATTATTAATTGTATTATTATATAAATATATATAATGAAGGATGATGGTTTGATAATTTTATATTAGTTTTTACCTATTTTTGGGGCCCTATCAGTCATGGGCCCTTGGAATTGTCATAACTTTTCCCCCCTATACGGCGCCCTGTGGACTGTAGCTAGGATTTCAGGGCAAATTATCATGGAACATCTGTTTATATACTGTATGTATCTGGCACTAGCAGGGCCTGTTTACGCTTACATTTTACCTCTACAAATTTATATCTATGCATGTATTTTTATGTGCAAACAAACAAGAAAACATTTAAAATTTCTAATAAATATATATAAATGAAATACGAATGAAATCAACAGTCAGGAATGAAAAAAAAGTTAAAAAAAAAAACTTAAATTCAAATAAAAACTTTTGTAGAGTTTAGCTTTACAGGATGGTGAATGTGACACACAACAGCGTGCAGTGGGGTATCTCACAGCATCTCACAGAAACCACAGGCACACTTGAGCTGGTCTGTGGTTACAAACGTGACACACTGTTTTATGTTCTTCATTTTTACTTCTCCATTAATGAAACTACACAAAATGTTGACTTTTCAATAAAATTTGGGTTCAGTGGATGACTTTTTGACATGTATCTGAATGTCAAAATGAATCCCAACTAACCTGAATATTAAGGTGAAATGTCTGTAATTTTGTCTGTAGTTTTTAATGCCCTCTTTCTTTAGGTCAAAACTAAAGGTGTGGTACGCTGCAGTCATTCTTGTCAATTTTTGCCCTAAATCATTATTATTACACTTTTTGTTTGTCACTGGGTTTTGCAAATATCCAACAATACAAAAATTTAAAAAGTGGACATCCAAGTTTCAGTAGTACAGCGACAATATGCAAAAGGTACATCACCATCGATCTACTTTGTGTATACTTAGTGAATCATTGTATCTTTGTATCTAAACTTTGTACATTGTTCACAATTTTCTGAATTATTTAATATATTAATTTGCTTTTTGTTAATTGGAATTACTGAACAACGTGGTGACAATTTTAATATAATTTTCTCAAACAATTTTCTTAAATGTATTTTAATCTTAAAACGACCAAAACCATACAGTGGAAAAACCATACAGTTTGTTTTATTTATAGATGTTTGAACACTATTGTGTATGAAGCATTTTTGGACTTTTCAGGTTTATTCTACCAAGTCGAATACAAAAACTTTAAGTTTGTTCTCTCAAAACAGCTCAGAATGCAGATAGAACCTTATTATTCCAAGGCGACCAAATATTTTTGCTTCAACACCATGTTCAGTTGAGGTGAATAAATTGCTATATCATGAACTGTGATTTCAGGTCGAATGCATAAAGCTTAACAGGTTATAAAAAAACCTGATTATTATACAAATAATACTGCACATGCAAACTGTAGCTTCTCCTTAAACTAAGTGACACATTAACTTTTCACCCGTATCATGGTAATCCACAAAGACTCACAATTAGCAGAAACTCTTTGAATTTCACCATAACATAACATATAATAAACATTTAGTCTCAGAACACACATAAAATAACATTAAATTCTAACATTTAGTTATTTCTCAATCAAAGGAAATGATTCATGTTATCCCAACACAAATATATTAAATAAACGTCTGCATTTTGGTCCTGGATTCATACATTCCTGTTGTGTGAGAGAAATTCAAAACAAAAAAAGTTAATTGTACACTTTTAAGAAGATTTTATCCAAAGATGTTTAAATGTGGTGAGAATCTTTCTTTTTTTTGCCACAAGTGCTACATCTCGGATACAATAAGGACAAAAACCTTCTCAACTGCTAAACTAGTATTTCATATTTTCGAACTTGTTATTCTCAATTACCAACAGATTAATCTTTTCTGTTAGGTTAGCAAGTAACTGGTCTCTCTCATTTGTCAACTGGTTGTTTTTAAAATGACAGTGACACATGGCATAGACCCACATGAGCAGCAGAAGAACACACAACACAGCCAAACATACAGTAGCTGCTCTGTAGCTTCTGATCTGCAAAGATTCACTCCTGGACATGTAAGATAGGAAAGAAACAAAACCCTTCTGAAATTGCACACATCTGAAAATACGTCTGTGTCAGTAAGTGTATAATAAAACGAGTCTATGTACCATTGTGTTGATATGCTTCTGTTCCTTTAGGTCAGCAGTACTCACATTAATTCTCTGACAACTGATTGTCTGATAACATGCCCTATGGACCTCACACAATTAAGTTGGAAGTGTTGCAAGACACTGCAAAAATATCAAATGTAACCAACAGCAGTTTCTTCAGCAATGGCTGATAAAACAGTTGTGGTTTCCATGTCTCACGTGACTAATGGTAAACTCATCTTCAGCTTATGCTACAGAAAATACACATTTTACACTCAGAAATGTTCAAGCTTCTAAACATTCTTTGGGAACCTTAAGGATCTTTATTAGACAAGCATTATTGCATTGTAAAAGTTACACACTGTACAAATGGCATTACATAGTTTGTCATGTAAAGGATTAATTTTGTCCAGTGAAACCATATCAAAGTCGAAAAGCATTCAAAATCAGTATTTTAAGTTGGTAGTTGATACAGTAGATATACAGAAAAACATTCAAAAAAAAAACCTCTCTCAATAATATACAATAAGAGACATTTATCTTCATTTATTTCATATGAAATGAATAACATTATTTTTTCACCATGAACATCCACTTTATAATCCCTTGTTGTCACACCAAAGGACAACAAAACTTAACACTTATATAGTGGTACCAAAAAAATTACCATTTGCATGTCAAACATAAGTAGCATAAAATGGGTTGGTGTTATTGGTCTTTAACTTTTCTCTCTCTTCTGTGAGTCTGGTGGAATTGTCCCGTAACTCGTCTCTTTCTTTTGTGAGTCTGGCGGAGTTGGTCTTTAACTCGTCTCTCTCTTCTGTGAGTCTGGTGGCATTGGTCCGTTGCTCGTCTCTATCTTTTGTGAGTCTGGCGGAATTGGTCCGTAACTCGTCTCTCTCTTTTGTGAGTGTGATACTATTGGTTCGAAACTGGTCTCTCTCCATGATGAGGTTTGTATTGTCATCTGTTAATTCATGGTTTCTGAATTGACATTGGTGATTGGTCTTGACACACACCACCAGCAGAACAATACACAGTAGACCCAAACACACTGTAGCTGCTTTGTATGTTCTGATCCACATACATTCAACACCTAAAAGTGTGAGAAAAGAAATGTCTTGTGTTTTACTGGATCACCTGAAAATATATCTGTGTGGTGTGTTTGTGTATTAAAATCATAAAATTAATCTCATTACCTGTTTGGTTTCTCTTGGTGTCTGAATCTTCTGTACCTGTACGGACATCATCCAAGTTCATAGTTTCATTTGCATAGATATGTTCATCTTCTCTGTTTTGCTCATGTGGTTTAAAAATGTTCAGAATGCAGATACCCTCAGCCATGTCTAATCTTTTACAGACAATACTGCAAATAACTAAAAGTTCTTCTCTTGTGGTTGATAATATACAGTACAATAGCCTAAGAAGGCACGCCTCCAGACCACCCACAGTCTGATCCTGCGACTTTTAAACAAAAACGGAAAAGACTCTGATCATACTGAATAATGTGCGTACTTATACAAAAATAACCATTCAATTTAGTAGTGCAGTTCAACCAATATTACATTAGAGAAACATAATAATCTCCAAAGGAATCCAAATGGTCAATGTAATAAGGGATTTTGTTAATTAAGATGTTTATTATTTTAACTAATGTCCAAAAAAGTAGCATGTTGCCTGTGGTTTCTATGACTTGTGTGTCTGCAATAGGATCATGATATTATTTAAAAATCCAAAAATAATAATTATTATCTTTAGATTATCTCCTTATTAGCAAGCCACAACTATCTTAATGTGATAAACATGAACGATCAATACTGCATGGGCGAAAGAGAAGTCTGCCCATATACAGTATGTTTTACATTCTCCTCATCTCACACATTTAGCATTACAGACATCACGCAGTTGTCAAACATCTTGATGGTTTTTCACATGAGTGTCACAAAACCAAACCATAAAATGAAACAATATCAATGTGTGAAGTGCAAGATCATGCACATATTAAGCACAAGATAAGAGAAGTTTATTAATATAAAGTATAAACATGCGTCATACTTTAACATTTTTTTTCTTTAATGGCTGACAACCTCTAAAACTAAGTCTCTATTTCTCTAAACACTGCATGCACGACCGCAAACATTCACACGTACTGTAGCAAAATATCATTCATCTTTTGCAAAGGCAAACACTTACTCAAAACTATTATAAATATTTTTAAATGTTGTGTGCACTACTATATTTGTGTATGCACTACTAATGCTGCTATTACATTGTTTACATTGCACTACAGGGCTGCCATTCATGACTGAACTGTACACACCAGTACTTCATGTATCTGCTATATCGGACTGTTTACACACACAGCATCATTTGCACTCTATACTGCTCACTTGCACACCAGGAATATTACACTGAATGCTCATTTGCACTAATGGACTACTCTCATAACTAGATTACCTCATCTAGTGCACTGTAACTTTCATAACTGCATTACCTCATCTACTGCACTGTAACTTCAATAACTGCACCAACTTCTCTACTGCACTGTAACTCATCTATTGCATAACTGCATCTATTGCATAACTAACTGCATCTACTCATCTATTGCACTATAACTTCAATAACTGCATTAACTCGTCTACTGCTCTGTGACCTTAATAACCGCATTAACGAATCTACTGCACTGTAACTTCAATAACTGCACTAACTCATCTACTGCACTGTAACCTCAATAACTGCACTAACTCATCTACTGCACTGTACCTTTAATAACCGCATCAACTCATCTACTGCACTGTACCTTTAATAACCGCATCAACTCATCTACTGCACTGTAACTTTAATAGCTAATGTCTGTAACTAATGCACACTCAAGTCACTTGCACTATTGTATAGTCTATATTGTTATCTGTTCATAACCACCTGTACATTAATGTTCACAGTATATAGCCTTCTGTCTATATTGTTCATAGTACATACCGACTGTCACATTTTCATAGTACATGGCCATTGTATAGTATTTTCCTAATATTGTATTCTGTATTTATTCACACTGTATATCCTGCACTTGCTAATTGCACTTCTGGTTAGACCTAAACTACATTTCGTTACACTGTACTTGTATATGTGTAATGACAATAAAGTTGAATCTAATCTAATCATCTATATTTGTATAGTGGTAGACACAAATTATAATACACACACAGCAATCATTTAATCAGCATTTCTAGATGCTTCATTGTGTTTGCATACTTTAGTGCAAATCAATGCAATCTATCAACTGCAAAACCATGACAGACATAATGTTTAATTAATGTATGTAACCTATGATTTCTAATTTGGCATTGCCTGAGCTGAATAGAAAATTCTGCCCAGTCTTCAAATATGTATTGTTAAAACATCCAGTGGCACTAGTCGGGGCTGTTTGTCAAGCTTCTGCGGAAAGCAAAAAGAAAACAAAAGAAAATATAACATGTCGATCTACTACTAAATAATTTTACATTTGAACATGTCAACAAATTTCTCAAAATGTTATATTCTCATATTTTGAGAAGCACACATCTTATCGCAGTCACAGTGAATTGTTTGCTGGATTGCAGCGGTTCTCTGATTGGATAACTTCATTTGACATAAATGTGTATGTTTAAAAGGATTTCTGGGGAATCACCATCATGTTGTTCAAAACCTGTGTGACTTCTTTTTCATTTTGGCATTTTTTTTCTCTTTCAGACACAAACGAATCCGACTGACCACCTATAACTGAAACACCAAGTTTTGACAGCCAAATTATTTCCATCCAGTTTCCAAATCTCCTTGTCCACTCAGGGTTGCTGGCAGGGCTGACTTCTACCACAGCATCTAAGGCAACATGAAGGGTACACCCTTATGTTCAGTCCAGTATGGAGGACCAAAAGAGTTTAAAGTGTGTGTAAAGTAATAAAGCACTTCAATGTTTAATAACTAATTCTACAATAAAAATAGGCATTAATACATTTGTTCACTAAAAAAAGGTATACTTCATTTATTTATCAAAATATAAAAAGGCTTAATTGTAAAGTCATTAATTATTTATTGTTTTAATGGGCAATAAAAAACATGATTTTGAATAAATGAAATATTAGTCCATCAATAAATACTTAAAATAATTAAAAAGGCACATGAGCAGTGGCCCATCAAGTTTCGATTGACAGTATGATGCAGTTGTTCCCCTCAGCACCGATGGGCCACTGCTCATGAGCAGACTGGGGGAATCGGAAAGTGAGGGAAACCACTTGAAGAAAATGTCCAGGTTCACTTTTTAGTCCTGCCCTCATAGACAGTACAAATTAGCATCTACTGTATGGTGTGTGTCTGCGAATTCATAAAAAAAGCATTATTTTATGAAGTCATAATGGTGGTTTAAAACACAACAGACATCAGTTACATGATTTAATGGTAAAACCTTTAACGGTTAACTTTCACGTGAATCTATAAGCGTTTTGGCCATAAGCACTTTAGCATAACATATGTCACTTTAACTGCGCATAAGCAGCGCATCATAAATGGACTCCGCGCCAAAATGACCGCAGCACGTGCAGTGTGAATGTTCTAACCTGTTCTAACATTAAGTTTCCTTTTCTATGATTTCTGTTAGAGAAAAAAGCAGGCGCTGGTAACGCGCTGGTTACACGTACAGTCATCAACAGGGCCCACCCTAGACATCTCCATTGCTCATCTAACATACCTCTGAGCATGACGTACAAGGAACTAGCCAATCAGAGAGCCTGTTACATCTCTCTCGCCATAGCCAATTTGCATTGTTTAACCTCGTTTTACCAATGGAAGGAATCAAAAGGTCAGGGAAATGTAAACAATGTACATGTAAACAAATGTATTAATGCCCATTTTTATTGTAGAATTGGTTATTAAACAATGAAATGCTTTATTACTTTACACACGACTCTTCAGGTCCTCCATATGCCCAGTCTGTTTATTATTTCTTGCGTACTCAATAGGCCTATGTGTTTTGCATGTGCCCACACGTTTGTCAACATGTACAGTGTAAAGTATGTACAGTATATATGTCAAATCTGGTGTTTCTTCGATAGTTCATTATTTCATTCATTCAAGCTAATGAAATATGTACATCTCAGCACATTTAAATATAATGGGGTCAAGATAATCTAACCAAAATACAGACGTCGGTTTCACTTACAGCAATCTTCATTTATTTATTTAGTATCACCACATGGTGGCACTATCTACCTGCAAATTAAATAGTCGTTTTTATTCTTCGCTCCACCTTTTCACATATACTCGTATAGAAGAGCCGTGCATTGTGCTTAGTATCGTCTGGTGGAGTAGAGGAATGAAAACCGATCATTTTTCACGTTCATCAAACCTTGTGCAAATAACTGAATGTGCGCAAAGAACCAACTAATCGTGAGCTGTGAATAATGGCATCGTTCAGGAAGGAATCGTGTCTGTGGATTATCTCTACATTTTGGCTATCTTATCTCGCTGGGACTGTGTTGTCGAGACAGATTGCTTATTCCGTGTCCGAGGAGGTGAGTCCAGGAACATTTGTCGGAAATCTAGCCAAAGACCTAAATCTTAAATTGGATGATCTAGAATCACGGGGATTTAGGATCGTTTCAGGATCGTCTAAAAATCATTTAGCTGTGAACTTAAAAACTGGTGTTCTCTATGTACAAGAGACAATGGATAGGGAACGGCTGTGCCCTAATGTCAACACTTGCACAATAAGCTTAGAGGCTATTGTTAATAATCCTTTACATGTTTACAGCATAGAAGTAAAGCTGTTGGATATCAATGATTACTCGCCTCTTTTCCCAGAAAAATCACAGTTTATTCGTATATCTGAACTGTCATTGCCCGGCGCAAAATTCCCCCTGCTAAGTGCAGAAGATTCAGATGTTGGAAGCAACTCGGTAACGACATACAAAGTGTCAAACAATCCATATTTCATCGTGGATGTGAATATGGAGGCTGATGGTCTTTCACCTGAGTTGGTTCTGCAAAAACCTCTGGACCGAGAGAGACAGTCTACAATCCAGATGATTCTAACTGCTGTTGATGGAGGAAAACCTTCACGTTCCGGCACAACAAATGTTATTGTTACTGTTTTAGATGCCAATGATAACACACCAGTATTTTCCAAACCAATGTACAAAACTCAGGTCTTAGAAAACGTGCCAATTGGCACTACTGTGCTAAAACTGAATGCCACAGACCCAGACGAGGGTCTTAACGGTGAAATAGTGTATAGTTTTAAACAAGGCCAAAAAGGAATCGCAGACAAGTTCGCCATTAACAATAGCACCGGCGAAATATCAGTCACTGGCATTTTGGATTATGAGGAAGTTACTACGTTTGAGATCCGCGTGGAGGCCTGGGATAGGGGCCAAAGTCCGCTTGCATCTCATTGCAAGGTTCTCGTGGAGATATTGGACGTCAATGACAATGCACCAGACATTACACTTTCATCGCTGTTGGACAATGTAATTGAGGATGCAAAACAAGGTACTGTAATAGCCTTTATCACGGTTCAAGATAAGGATGCGGGTAAAAATGGCAAAGTACATTGTTCCATCCCTAAGTACTCCCCTTTTGTATTGGAGTCCACACAGGGGAAATACTACTCGCTTGTTTTGAGCAAAACACTTGACAGGGAAGAAACGCAACAGTTCAATATTTCAGTTACAGCCACAGATGAAGGCACCCCGCCTTTATCAAACACCGCCGTCTTAGTGATTCGTATTTCTGATGTGAACGACAACGCTCCTTTATTCCAAAATTCCATAGTTCATGTTTATGTAAAGGAGAACAGCCCACCAGGTGCTAAGGTAGCAACTGTTTTTGCGCAAGATAATGACTTTGGTAAAAACGCTGAAGTTACTTATTCGTTACTTGACGGTTCCAGTATGCCCTTATCGACAGCCATAAGCATAAACTCTGTGACTGGGGAGATATACAGCATGCAGACTTTTAACTATGAGCAGGTAAAAACCCTGCAGTTTCATGTTCAAGCGACGGACTCTGGTGTTTCACCCCTTTGCAGCAATGCAACTGTAAACGTTTTTATTCTTGATGAAAATGACAACAGTCCTGTTATTTTACCTCCTTATTCTGAACCTGGATCAGTAAATACTGAGAATATTCCCTACTCTGCTGAAGCGGGTTACTTTATAGCCAAGATCAGAGCTGTTGATGCTGACTCTGGATATAACGCACTTCTGTCGTATCACTTATCTGAACCCAAAGGAACTAATCTGTTCAGAATCGGGACCAGCACTGGAGAAATAAGAACCAGGAGAAGAATGAGTGACAATGACTTAAAATCTCACCCACTCATCATAACAGTGTCTGATAATGGAGAGCCATCACTCTCAGCAACTATGTCCATGGATGTTGTGGTTATGGAGAGTATGGATGAAATAAAGACATCGTTCAGACAAGTTCCAGTTAAGGAGGAGGGTTTTTCAGATCTGAATCTGTATCTGTTCATCGCTATTGTGTCAGTGTCAGTCATCTTTTTATTGAGCCTCATTGGTTTAATAGTAGCTAAATGCTACAGGACAGACAGCAGTTTCAGCAGGTACGGAGCTCCTGTGATCAACACACATCCAGATGGCAGCTGGTCCTACTCTAAATCAACTCAACAGTATGACGTGTGTTTTAGCTCAGACACGATGAAGAGTGACGTAGTAGTTTTTCCCTCGCCATTTCCGCCAGCAGATGCAGAACTGATCAGCATTAACAGTGGAGATACTTTCACACGCACACAAACTCTTCCTACCTCAGACAAGGTAAGCCATTGATCATTTGCGTCAGCTGTTATTAATAATCAAAAATATAGACTTAGTCTTTCTGCAAACTTGTTTTGATCTCATAACTTCATTTTTCTGGTTGTTTGGTAGCCACCAGTCCGAAACCAGTCGAAGTTTGAACCGAAGTTGATTGCTGGACATGCAAACTTGTTTTGATCTCATAACTTCATTTTTCTGGTTGTTGGTTTAACCGCTTTTCTTGCATTTGCTGAAACTTTTTGGCGTATAACATTGAATTTCAGAACTACCCATTGGACAGCGAGAAGAGTGGTTTAAAGTTGCACTTGTTTTTGGTCATTTTATCATCACACTTTCTCACTTGATTTAATCAAATTACTGATCTGACTGAATAGACGTTGAGGACTTTCCAGATTGGCTGAAAATGTGTTTAATAGATTGTGGTTAATATTCTTGCTGACACTTGTCGGATATGAGTGATTGCTAGAATGTTTTTCTGATATTTCGGAAATATTTACGCTATTGTTTTTACTTTTTGCTAAACTACGGTTCTTTGTTGCTGAAATGCATACAGGGCGTTTTAAGTCTTTTATAAAATTAATTCTAGCGCTTGTAGAGTACTGGTAGGCCTACTTAGTAGCCACGTGGAGGCGCTGTTAACCGTGATTTTTTACCAGGACCGTTACAGCCAGCGCAGTATAATAACTCCTCCTTCCGAAGCATCATACCCTAACCATTTTGACCAGCGTTGTTTTCGGATGCGACACATCGAACATTTGATTCACTGGTTATTTTTTTCGGAAGATTGTTTGTGTTTACATTTAATGTTTTAAGTCTTGGTTCTGAGCAATGATGAATAAATATGTTGGAGCCACATGGACTACGATTTGGCTGTTTTATTGTTCATGGACCTTATCTTCTGGTCAGATTTTCTATTCTGTCTCAGAGGAAGTCAATACAGGAACCGTTGTCGGAAATATCGCAAAAGATCTTGGCATCAATATGCATGAACTGGAACCTCGTCTTTTTCAGATTGTGTACGGAACCAACAAAAGGTATTTTGGGGTGAATTTAAAGACTGGGACTCTGTATGTGAATAACCGCATCGATCGAGAATCTCTTTGCTCTAGCGATCAGAAATGTACAATGATTGTTGAAGCAATGGCTCATAATCCGTTAAATCTGTATAGAATAGAAATCAATATTATTGACGTCAATGATAACGCTCCATCTTTTCCGATGAACAGTCATGTACTAAACATAACAGAAGTCTCCTCTCTTGGAGAGAAATTTTCTCTTCCTTTAGCTGAAGATCCAGATTCGGGAAATAACGCAGTTAAAAGCTATAAACTTAGTCCCAACGAACACTTTTCTCTGGATGTGCAGAACGTAGAGCAAAGTGTTACTGTTGAACTGGTACTGATAAAGCCTTTAGACAGAGAGAAGCAGTCTGTCATTCGTTTAACATTGACTGCTGTTGATGGAGGTAAACCTCCGATGTCTGGAATGTTAGAGGTAATAGTAAATGTGTTGGATGTTAACGATAATTCTCCTGTGTTCAGCAAATCTCTTTATAAAGTGAAGGTAAATGAAAACATTGTTTTAGGAACACAAATCATCTCCCTTACCGCCACTGATTTAGACGAGGGAATAAATGGTATTGTTACATACTCCATTGTTAAGCAAGGGAATGTCAAAGTGTCAGATCTGTTTTCAATAAACTCCGAAAGCGGACTAATAAAAATCAGAGGTAAAATTGATTATGAAGAAAATGCTGCTATTGAATTAAGGGTGGAAGCCAAAGATAGAGGCCAACCATCAAAAAGTTCGCAGTGTAAGGTGTTAGTTGAAGTAATTGACGTGAATGACAATCCGCCCGAGCTCATGGTGACTTTATTGGCAAGTACTATTAAAGAAGATTCAAATGTCGGAACAGCTCTGGCTTTAATTACAATCTCTGATAAAGACGGAGGTAAAAACGGAATAGTGCACTGCAATATTATAGGTCAGGTACCGTTTAAGATCGAGTCATCGTATAAAAACTATTATTCTTTAATTGTCAACGGGCCACTGAACAGAGAGGAAATTGCGAATTATAATATCACAATAAGAGCTACAGATGAAGGGACACCATCACTATCTAGTACAAGTGTCATAACAGTTCACATATCTGATGTGAATGACAACGCGCCACGCTTTCCAGAAACTGCGATGAACGTATATTTAAAAGAAAACAGCCCAGCGGGCGCTGTTATAGCAAGGGTTACCGCTGAGGATTCAGATATAAACGAAAATGCTCATATTACGTACAGTTTAGTTAGTAGAGACAAAACCGTCAGTCCACTTATATCAATGATAGACGTAAACGCAGCGGGTGGAGAGTTGTACAGTAAACAATCATTTGACTTCGAAAAACTCCAATCCTTTCAATTTGAGGTCCATGCAGTTGATTCTGGAAATCCACCACTAAGCAGCAACTTGACAGTAAATGTTTTTATAAAGGATGAAAACGACAACAGTCCTGTTATACTGCCGCCGTATTCAGAACACGGATCAGTAAATACTGAGAACATTCCATATTTTGCTGAAGCAGGTTACTTAGTAGCTAAGATCAGAGCTGTTGATGGTGACTCTGGATATAACGCACTTCTGTCGTATCACTTGACTGAACCCAAAGGAACTAATCTATTTGGAATCGGGACCAGCACTGGAGAAATAAGGACCAGGAGAAGAATGAGTGACAATGACTTAAAAACTCACCCACTCTTCATTAGAGTGTCTGATAATGGAGAGCCATCACTCTCAGCAACTATGTCTATGGATGTTGTGGTTATGGAGAATATAGATGAAGTAAAGACATTGTTCAGACAAGTTCCAGTTAATGAGGAGAGTTTTTCAGATCTGAATCTGTATCTGCTCATCGCTATTGTGTCAGTGTCAGTCATCTTTTTACTGAGCCTCATTGGTTTGATAGCAGCTAAATGCTACAGGACAGACAGCAGCTTCAGCAGGTACGGAGCTCCTGTGATCAACACACACCCAGATGGCAGCTGGTCCTACTCTAAATCCACGCAACAGTATGACGTGTGTTTTAGTTCAGACACGATGAAGAGTGACGTCGTAGTTTTCCCCTCACCGTTTCCGGCTGGAGAGGCAGAACTGATCAGCATTAACGGAGAAGACACTTTTACACGAACTCAAACCCTCCCTTCCACGGGCGCGGTAAGACATACTGGCTATTTTATATTGTTGCAATTGACTTGAGTTGCCGTTGATAAAATACAAACGGAATAAAAAAATATCAGCACACTGAAATGCAGCATAAATGTATTTGTATAAAAGCAGCATTTCGAAAACAAATAAGCTTTATACAAATACATTCATGGATCAGTTTTGTAGTGTGAAGACATCTTGTCTATTTAGTTTATATTTACATTATTTTTGTTCTGCACTTGAGCCCTGTGGCTTATGGATTTGCACGCCGTTTCTGAATTTTTGATATTGATAAAATAAAACCAATTCAGAAACTATTCTGGCCTAAAATAACACTTTCGTTTGGATAATTTAGATGATAAAAGTTTTATAAACAATACATTTTTTCCTTAACTGCGTTAAAGAATAAAACTGCGTTCAGCACCACGGACAGCGACAAATACATTGATCTTTTTAAAACTTTTTGATATTAGAACGTATTTATTTTGTATTACTCAACAAAATTAGTCTATGTCTTCATGATTACACATACATGTGTTTAAAGAATCTGCTATTTCATACCATTTATATGGAATTGTGAATTGTCACATCTTGTCCTTATTACCTTGATACAACACGTGGTGGCACTGCAGACCATGACTTTGAGGAAGATTGTTTGCTCCTCCTTTCCTGCAAAGAACAAGGGAAATATATTTGATGAGGTGCATGTACGCATGACTTCCAGTAGCTTCTGAACCGCGGTGTGGGATTGTTTTGACAAGTCATTTTACATTTTGATTTCTCGTTGACACTGAATTAATATCAGGATACTTTTTTACAATCATGGATTTCATCGAATCCCATTGTGTCTGGATCGTTCTGTTTCTGTGTTTATGGGAGTCTTCGCTGGGCCAAATTGTCTATTCCATCTCAGAGGAGGTAAATAAAGGAACCGTGATTGGGAATATAGCAAAAGACCTGAAGATTGGTCCTCAAGAATTAGAATTACGTATGTTTCAGATAATGCCTGGATCTAATGCGAAGTATTTTGATTTAAATCTTAAATCGGGAGCACTGTTTGTTAATGAAAGAATTGACCGCGAGGAGATGTGTGGCACTAATCAGAAATGTGTTTTAAATTTAGAGGCTCTAGCTCAAAATCCTCGCAGTGTTTATCGACTTGAGATTAGAATTTTAGATGTGAACGACAATGCTCCGTTATTTCTGGACAGTCCTTTAATTGTGAACGTTACAGAGGACGCAAATGTCGGAGAGAGATTTCCCTTACCGAATGCAAAAGATCTTGATGTTGGCAGTAATTCTCTAAAAGACTACAAACTCGGTGCAAATGAACATTTTTCTTTAGATGTTCACAGCGGGCAACAAAGTATGTCTGCTGAGTTGGTTCTTCAGAAAGCTTTAGACAGAGAAAAACAGCCAGTTATTCACTTACTACTAACAGCTGTTGACGGAGGAAAACCCCCCAAATCTGGAACGCTGAGCATTGTTGTTGATGTGGTAGATGTAAATGACAACAAACCTGTTTTCAGCAAATCTCTGTACAAACTTAGACTTAAGGAAAATTCGCCAATTGGATTTAAAATAATTACCATTTTAGCCAGTGATTTGGATGAGGGCATTAATAGTGAAATTCGATATTCATTTCTTGGACATGGAAACACTGATGAAACGAACATGTTTACTATTAATCCCAATTCCGGAGACATTGTTGTTCAAGGGCAAATTGATTACGAGGAACACTCCGCCATCGAATTGCGCGTTCAGGCGAGGGATAAAGGCATTCCTCCAAGAAGTTCACACAGTAAAATATTAATAGAAGTTGTGGATGAAAATGATAATGCCCCCGAGTTGGTTACAACTCCGATTTTGGAAAGTGTGAAAGAGGACGCAAAACCGGGCACTGATGTTGCTTTCATTACTGTTTCTGATAGAGATGGAGGTAAAAACGGCATTGTGCATTGTGCTGTACAAGGCTATATTCCTTTCAAACTGGAGTCTTCATATAACAATCATTATTCTTTAGTGGTGGATGGACCTCTGGACAGAGAGAGTGTGTCTCAATATAACATCACAATTACAGCTACAGATGAAGGAACGCCGCCACTTTCTCACATCAGTGTTATTATTGTACATATCGCTGATGTTAATGACAACGCCCCACATTTCTCCTCACCTGTTATAAATGCTTATATTAGGGAGAACAGCCAAGCTGGAGGTTTGGTGGCGAAAGTAACAGCTGATGACTCAGACACTGGTGAGAACGCAGAACTTTCATATTCATTTTTAGATACCTTCAGCTCCAATGTTCCTATAACAACACTTGTAAATGTAAACTTAGTAACTGGTGAAATATTCAGTTTGCAATCATTCAATCACGAAGAAACGAAAAGATTTCATTTTCAAGTTATGGCAAAAGACTCCGGTGTTCCTCATCTAAGCAGTATTGTGACTGTAAACGTTTTCATTCTTGATGAGAATGACAACAGTCCAGTCATTTTACCACCATACTCTAAACCTGGATCAGTAAATACTGAGAATATTCCCTACTCTGCTGAAGCAGGTTACTTTGTAGCCAAGATCAGAGCTGTTGATGCTGACTCTGGATATAACGCACTTCTGTCTTATCACATAACTGAATTCAAAGGAACGAATCTATTCCGAATCGGGACCAGCACTGGAGAAATAAGGACCAGGAGAAGAATGAGTGACAATGACTTAAAAACTCATCCTCTTATTATTACAGTGTCTGATAATGGAGAGCCATCACTATCAGCAACTATGTCTATGGATGTTGTGGTAATGGAGAGTATGGATCACATACAGACATCGTCCAAACAAATTCCAATTAGGGAGGAAAGTTTTTCAGATCTGAATCTGTATCTGCTCATCGCTATTATGTCAGTGTCAGTCATCTTTTTACTGAGCCTCATTGGTTTGATAGCAGCTAAATGCTACAGGACAGACAGCAGTTTCAGCAGGTACGGGGCTCCTGTGATCAACACACATCCAGATGGCAGCTGGTCCTACTCTAAATCCACTCAACAGTATGACGTGTGTTTTAGTTCAGACACGATGAAGAGTGACGTCGTAGTTTTCCCCTCACCGTTTCCGGATGCAGAGGCAGAACTGATCAGCATTAACGGAGAAGACACTTTTACACGAACTCAAACTCTTCCTTCAACGGGCGCGGTAAGACATACTGGTTATTTTATATTGTTGCAATTGACTTGAGTTGCCGTTGATAAAATAAAAACGGAATAAAAAAATATCCGCACACTGAAATGCACCATAAATTAATTTGTATAAAAGCAACATTTCGAAAACAAATAAGCTTTATACAAAAACATTTATGGAGCAGTTTTGTAGTGTGAAGACATCTTGTCTATTTGGTTTATATTTACTTTGTGACTTGACATGCACTTGAGCCCTGTGGCCCGGTTCTGAATTTGTGACGTTGATAAAATAAAAACCAATTCAGAAACTATTCTGGACTAAAATAACACTTTTGTTTGGATAATTTAGGTGATGAAGTTTTATAATCAATACGTTTTTGTGTACAATTGTGTTCAGCAACACGGACAGCAACATTTGATTTGACTTTTTGAAAATTAGAGCGTATTAATTTTGTATTACTCAACAAAATTAGTCTTGTCTTAATGATTGAGGTAAGACACGGTAAGACCATAAACATTTTCCCAAATTAGAAATTATATATTTTTAAATTTACCAAATTAAAAAACTAAACGGCAACTTTAAGGAATTATTTTAGGAGAATATTTTTAAGGAGACACATGTGAACACACCCAAATGTTTTACTAACATATCATTATTCTTTATACTTTAAGGGTCTTTAGCGGGTCTTTAATGGCAGATTTTATTTTTTTCTGTGTTAGAGAGAGTAACTTCACTGGGTTTCAGCACTGCGGTTGTGGACAGTGCATCAGTAAAACCAAACTAATCTAAATAATATTGATAATTATCATTCTAAAAGGAACATGAGACACAAGAGAAAATAATTTTCACTTATTTTTATTTATTTTATTCGGCACATCCAAATATATTCCATTCTCTCGATGTGGATATTGTATTTGACTTCTAGCTCATGTGTTGCTTTTAGTATACACAGGAGGTCGCTGTTGACCGTGAATAGAAGGGATATATTCTAAAGACTCCCCCTTTGATACACGTATTAACTGGATAGACTCCTTGAGCGACAATCTTGTTCTTATTTTCTTCATGAGATTCACAAGCGTGCAGTGACCCAGTTACGGGCGTAGTTGTACTTGTGCTGCGTTATTGCAAAAGAGCTTTAGGTGGAAAGGAAAAGCTGTGTGAAGATGGATGTCATTTTTATTGGATCCCTTTTCGTGTGGGTTCTCTTTCTTCTGTGTTCATTGGATTTATGCGCTGGGCAAATCGTCTACACTGTGACTGAGGAAGGGAATAAGGCAACTGTTGTTGGAAATGTGGCGAAGGATCTTAACCTAAATGTAAACGATTTGCAGTCCGGTCAGTTTCATATCGTGAATGGATTAAACAAGAATTATTTTGAGGTAAATTTAAAAACTGGCGAGCTATATGTAGGTGAGAGAATCGATCGGGAAAATATCTGTCTCACAAGTCAAACTTGCACTTTGAATATTGAAGCTATTGCGCAAAATCCGCTAAGACTATTTAGTATAGGCATAGACGTATTAGATATAAACGACAACTCTCCTTTATTTCCGATAAAGACTTATCATTTGAACATAACAGAATCTGCATTTCCTGGTGACAGGTTTCCTTTGCCAAAGGCGAGTGATGCAGATGTTGGAATAAACTCGATAAGGAGCTACAAGCTCAGTATAAATGATTATTTTTCATTAGATGTACAAAACAATGGAGGGCATAGTGTTTATGCCGAGCTTGTACTTCAAAAAGCGTTAGACAGAGAGAAAATGACGGTTATTAAATTAATACTGACAGCTGTAGATGGAGGAAAACCTCCTAGATCCGGGACTGTAGAGATTGTTGTTGATGTAGTTGATGTCAATGATAACACTCCAACATTCAGTCAACAGCTTTACAAAGTAACAATACCTGAGAATACTGTATATGGGGTACCCATCATCAGGCTTAATGCAAGCGATATTGATTCAGGTTTAAATGGACACATTATATACTCTATAATTAACCACGGCAAAGACAAGGCATTGGAATATTTTTATATAAATCCGTCAAGTGGTGAAATTACAGTCAAGGGTGAATTGGACAGAGAGGATACCTCTGCGTTTGAACTTCACGTCAAGCGCATGACAGGGGCACGTCTCCTCGCTCGTCTCATTGTAAAGTGTTAATTGAAGTTGTTGACGTTAATGACAACGCTCCAGTAATATCTGTTACGTCGCTCACAAATACAATAAAAGAAGATGCCATCCCTGGGACGGCAGTTGGGCTTATAATGATTACTGACGGTGATGTAGAGCAAAACGGAAAAGTCGTTGTCCATTCAAAAGAATCCGGTCCATTTAAACTTCAACCCTCTTATAAAAACTATTACACATTAGTAGTAGAAGGATCTTTGGACAGAGAGCGCGTGTCTCAATATAATATAACTGTCATAGCTACAGATAAAGGGACGCCTCCTTTATCAAGCTCCCAGGTTTTAAATATTCACATTTCTGATACTAATGACAATGCGCCTCGATTTCCAGAACCAGTAATTAATATATATCTAAAGGAAAATAGTCCCGCTGGGAGCATAATAGGCAGCGTTAGCGCGCAGGATCTGGATATAAACGAAAATGCTCATATTATATATTCTCTGATACCTGGGAACAGAATGGGGAAACTGTTAGGTGCCATGTTTGATTTAAATACGGCAAATGGTGACGTATATACCAAACATTCTTTTAACTATGAGGAAATAAAATCACTTCAGTTTTACGTTCAGGCTAAGGACTCTGGTGTTCCACCTCTCAGCAATAATGCAACTGTAAACGTTTTTATCCTCGATGAGAATGACAACAGTCCAGTCATTTTATCACCATACTCTGAACCTGGATCAGTAAATACTGAGAATATTCCCTACTCTGCTGATGTGGGTTACTTTGTAACCAAGATCCGAGCTGTTGATGCTGATTCTGGATATAACGCACTTCTGTCTTATCACCTAACCGAAACCAAAGGAACTAATCTGTTCAGAATTGGGACCAGCACTGGAGAAATAAGGACCAGGAGAAGAATGAGTGACAATGACTTAAAAACTCATCCTCTTATCATTACAGTGTCTGATAATGGAGAGCCATCACTCTCAGCAACTATGTCTATGGATGTTGTGGTTTTGGAGAGAATGAATGACATACAGACATCGTTCAGACAAGTTCCGGTTAAGGAGGAAAGTTTTCCAGATCTGAATCTGTATCTGCTCATCGCTATTGTGTCAGTGTCAGTCATCTTTTTACTGAGCATCATTGGTTTGATAGCAGCTAAATGCTACAGGACAGACAGCAGTTTCAGCAGGTACGGAGCTCATGTGATCAACACACATCCAGATGGCAGCTGGTCCTACTCTAAATCCACGCAACAGTATGATGTGTGTTTTACCTCAGATACAATAAAGAGTGATGTTGTAGTATTTCCTTTACCATCACAATCAATGGATGGAGAGCTGATAAGCATAAGCGATACAGATAGTTTCACGCTGACTCAAACGGTACCTAATATAAAGGTAAGACATGTGCTTATAAATTTACCTTTATTTATTTGATTTTTCAGTAGTGTATATTTTCACAGTATACTTTACTCAATAGATCCATACACGAGTATACAACTTGGTTATTTTTTCTATGCAAGAACGATTTCATGGCAAGTTCGTCGTCACTATTTGAGCGATCTTACTGAATATGTTTATTGTTTTGCTTGTTGCTTGAATAATTGTTTTCAAATATGTTTTTGCAATTTCAAAAAATGTTGGTCATTATATTTTCTAAATTAATTTTAGGCTTTGCATAGTTTCCAACAATATTAATTTTGTACAAATTAATTAAAAATTTAAAAACATTGGTCAAATTTTTTTTTTAAACCTTTAACTATTTCTTGTTTATGCTTTGATAAGCTCTGTGGTATAGCTAACTGTAGTTTTGTTTTGTGCGTTTGTGCGTTTTTTGTGCCTTCAGAACCTTGGACAGCAACACTTTACTACTCATCATTAAGTACTTCTGCCCGTCAATGTTTGGTTTAGAATAAATACAATTATTACATTTAAAAGTATGGCTTGCGCTTTGTCTATGATCTTGAAGGTTTTCAGAGTTTAGAATAATACTGTCATTGTATCGCTCCAGCACATGGTGTCACTGTAGACCGCGAGTTGAGGGTCTTTCCATTATCTACAGCCTCTCTTAAAACCAATCCTTGGCTGTACTGTATTCGTCGTTGAGACATGGTGAATATTTCGTGTCCTGTTTCTGAACGTTAAGGAGTAAAGACTGGATCGTCTTTCTTTATTACCATCCTCATACACGTTGTCAGCGACCATGGGATTTGCGGGATGTTTCCAATGTGGATTTATATTTTTATTTTCTGCTCTGAATGCGGCGTTTGCTCAGATCATCTATTCCGTACAAGAGGAGGTAAATAAGGGAACTATTGTTGGCAATTTAGGGAAAGACCTGAATATAAATGTTCATGACTTTGAATATCGCTTGTTCAGAATTGTACCTGGATCTAATAAGAAGTATTTTGACTTGAATCTGAAAACTGGTGTGCTGTTTGTTAGTGAAAAAATTGATCGCGAGGAGTTATGTCTGTCGAATGCAAAATGTTCTTTGAATATAGAGGCCCTCGCTAAAAATCCTCATAATCTTTACAGAGTGGAAATAAAGATTTTGGACATAAACGACAACGCGCCACATTTTGCTGTTAAATCTTTTAGCGTAAATATTACTGAGAATGCAAGCCCAGGAGAGAGATTTCTCCTCCCAGTGGCAGAGGACTCTGATTATGGGGGTAATTCTCTAAAAGAGTACAAACTGAGCCAAAATGAACATTTTAATATAGAAACACAGAATGATGAACAGAGTGTGTTTGCAGAGCTGGTACTGAACAAGGCTTTAGACCGAGAGAAGCAAGCAACTATTAAGTTAGTGCTTACCGGTATGGATGGAGGAAAACCACCTAAATCAGGGACCGTAGATATCCTTATAAACGTCATGGACATTAACGATAACAACCCCGTGTTCAGTCAAGCTCTTTATAAAGTCAAGCTAAAGGAAAATGTTGCTGCTGGCACTAAAGTTATATCTGTCTCTGCCACCGATTTGGATGAAGGTATAAACGGTGAAATTGTGTACTCATTTGTTGGCCATGGAAAGAAGCAAGACTTTGTTTACCATTTTACCCACAACTGGAGAAATTATTGTACATGGACATGTAGATTACGAGGAGAATCCAGCTATTGAGCTGCGAGTTCAGGCTAGAGACAAAGGCAATCTCCGAAGAGTACGACACAGTAAGATTTTGATAGAAGTTTTGGATGAGAATGACAATGCGCCAGAGATAATTATGACTTCACTGTTAGAAAGTCTGAAAGAGGACACAAAGTCAGGAACTGCTGTTGCTTTAGTCACAATTTCTGATAAAGATGGGGGGAAAAATTGTATCGTACACTGCGCCCTGAAAGGCTCGTATCCTTTCAAACTGGAACCTTCATATAAAAACCATTATTCTTTAGTGGTAGATGGACCTCTGGACAGAGAGAGTGTGTCTCAATATAACATCACAATTACAGCAACAGATGAAGGAACGCCGCCACTTTCCAATAGCAGTGTTATTATTGTTCAGATCTCAGATGTTAATGACAACGCCCCGCATTTCTCAACACCTGTTATTAACGCTTATATACGCGAAAACGGCCAAGCAGGAAGTCTGGTGACAAAAGTTACAGCAGATGATTCAGACAGTGGTGAGAACGCAGAACTTTCATATTCTGTGTTAGAGAGATCTATATCCATTATTCCTATCACATCATTGATAAATATGAACTCTTTAACTGGGGAAATATTCAGTTTACAGTCATTTAATCACGAAGAAATGAAAAGGTTTCAGTTTCAAGTTATAGCAACAGACTCTGGTGTTCCTCCTCTGAGCAGTAATGTGAAGGTCAACGTTTTTATCCTCGATGAGAATGACAACAGTCCAGTCATTTTGCCTCCCTATTCTGAACCTGGATCAGTAAATATTGAGAATATACCCTACTCTGCTGAAGCAGGTTACTTCGTATCCAAAATTAGAGCTGTTGATGGTGACTCTGGATATAACGCACTGCTGTCGTATCAACTAACCGAACCCAAAGGAACTAATCTGTTCAGAATCGTGACCAGCACTGGAGAAATAAGGACCAGGAGAAGAATGAGTGACAATGACTTAAAAACTCATCCTCTGATTATTACAGTGTCTGATAATGGAGAGCCATCACTCTCAGCAACTATGTCTATGGATGTTGTGGTTATGGAGAGTATGGATGAGATGAAGACATCGTTCAGACAAGTTCCAGTTCAGAAGAAAATTTTTTCAGATCTGAATCTGTATCTGCTCATCGCTATTGTGTCAGTCTCAGTCATCTTTTTGCTGAGCCTCATTGGTTTGATAGCAGCTAAATGCTACAGGACAGACAGCAGTTTCAGCAGGTACGGGGCTCCTGTGATCAACACACATCCAGATGGCAGCTGGTCCTACTCTAAATCCACGCAACAGTATGACGTGTGTTTTAGTTCAGACACGATGAAGAGTGATATAGTCGTTGTTCCCTCGCCATTTTCGGCGGCAGACGCAGACCTTATCAGCATTAATTGCGATGACAGTTTTACAAACACCCAAACTCTTCCAACCACTGTCAAGGTAAGACAATTCTCAAAACCCTATTTGTAAAAACGCTGTCATTTTTGCCAAACGTTTACTCTCCGTTATTGTAGCAAACACTTATGCGTTCAAGACATTATACATTCTTTTTTTTTATTTGACATTTATTATTAGATTTTGTTATCGACTTTTGTAATAATTGTTTATAGTACATGCACATTAAAATTATTTTAGTTTTCATATTTTGCATATAGACCTACAAATTAAAATGTATGTAAGATAAAAATACAAAAAACGGTTACTAATGTTTACCACGTATGTGATCTAAAATGTAATGATTTGTTTGATTTTACAACAAATTATTTTATAAATTAACACATCAAGCGCCAAAAAAATATTGTAATGCAAGGCTTAATTTTATGTTCAGTGTTTTTAATGTTTGCACGCTGCTATAAGTATTGACAGATTTGCACCAATTCTGACTATGGAAACTGTAAATCAACACAACATCATATGTTTTTAACTCAGACACAAAAAGAATTACGCACTTAATGTTTTTTTGTTCATTAAATTTAGCGAATTTGGTTTCATTTCAGTATAATCTTAGTCTCAAGCATTTCAACGCAACATGTTCTTTAATTCAATGAGCATTTGGCTAACTTTGATTACCGTTTTGAAGTGTGTTGGGATCGTTTATACCAGATTTTAGTACATCTTGAAATTCCTGTTATTGCATAGTTCTAGCACATGGTGTCACTGCAGACCGTCACTTGCAGGTTAAAAGGATTTGCTCTGCAGCCTTCCCTTCCAAACCGTGGAGGCAGTACGACGGTCATTGAGACACGTTGAAGATTAATATTTTGTGTGCAGTTTTCTGAACGCTAAGAAGGAAAAACTAGGTACACGCCTTTCTTTTTTTCACTAAATTGGCATTGACCAAGATGGGACTTACAGGATGTTTCGTGTGCGGACTTATATTTTTTATAAATTTGATGGATGCTGCGTTTGCTCAGATTGTCTATTCCGTTCAAGAGGAGGTAAATAAGGGGACATTTGTCGGGAATATATCGAAAGACCTGAATATAAATGTCCATGACCTGGAATATCGTATGTTTAGGATTGTGTCAGGATCTAATAAGAAGTATTTTGACTTGAATCTGAAAACTGGTGCGCTGTTTGTTAGTGAACGATTTGATCGCGAGGAGTTATGTCTGTCGAATCCAAAATGTTCTTTGAATATAGAGGCCATCGCTAAAAATCCTCAGCATCTTTATAGAGTGGAAATTAAGATATTGGATATAAACGATAATGCGCCACATTTTCCGGTCAAAGAATTCACGTTGAATATCAGTGAAATCGCTAGCCCAGGAGAGAGATTTCCCCTCCCAGTGGCCGAGGACTCAGACGTTGGCAGTAATTCGCTAAAAGAGTACAAACTGAGCCTGAATGAACATTTCCGTCTAGATACACATAGCGAGGAAAGTGTGTTTACAGAGCTCGTGCTGAACAAACCTCTAAATCGAGAAAGGCAAGCGATCATAAAGTTAGTGCTTACCGGTGTGGATGGAGGAAAACCACCTAAATCAGGAACATTAAATATTATTATACATGTAATGGATGTTAATGACAATAATCCAGTGTTCAGCCAACCTCTTTATAAAATCAAATTGAAGGAGAATGTTGCTATTGGAACTAAAGTTATATCTGTGTCTGCCTCTGATTTAGATGAAGGAATTAATTGTGAGATTGAATACTCGTTTGTTGGTCTTGGAAAAAAGCAAGACTTGTTTACAATTGTCCCAAAAACGGAGACATTGTTGTAAATGGAAAAGTAGATTATGAGGAGAATCCTGCTATTGAATTGCGGGTTCAAGCCAGAGACAAAGGCAGTCCACCAAAGAGCACACAGTGTAAAGTTTTAATAGAAGTGTTGGATGAAAATGACAATGCACCAGAGATAGTCATGACTCCAGTGCTAGATAGTGTTAAAGAGGACACAAAGTCAGGAACTGTAGTTGCTTTAGTCACAGTTGCAGACAAAGATGGAGGTAAAAATGGTATTGTACACTGTGCTCTGAAAGGTTCTTATCCTTTCAAACTAGAGTCATCATATAATAACCATTATTCTCTGGTGGTGGATGGACCTCTGGACAGAGAGAACGTTTCTCAATTTAACATTACAATTACAGCTACAGATGAAGGAGCGCCGCCACTTTCTAACAGCAGTATTATTATTGTACATATTGCCGATGTCAATGACAATGCCCCACATTTCTCCACCCCTGTTATCAACGCTTATCTAAGGGAGAACAGCCAAGCTGGAGGTCTGGTGGCAAAAGTTACAGCTGATGACTCAGACAGCGGTGTGAACGCAGAACTTTCATATTCATTATTAGAGAGATCTAGCTCCAATGTTCCTGTAACAACATTTATAAATTTAAACTCTTTAAATGGAGAAATATTCAGTTTACAGTCATTTAATCACGAAGAAATTAAGAGATTTCAGTTTCAAGTTATAGCAACAGACTCTGGTGTTCCTCCTCTGAGCAGTAATATGACAGTCAACGTTTTTATCCTCGATGAGAATGACAACAGTCCAGTCATTTTACCACCATACTCTGAACCTGGATCAGTAAATACTGAGAATATTCCCTACTCTGCTGAAGCAGGTTACTTTGTAGCCAAAATTCGAGCTGTTGATGGTGATTCTGGATATAACGCACTTCTGTCGTATCAACTAACCGAACCCAAAGGAACTAATCTGTTCAGAATCGGGACCAGCAGTGGAGAAATAAGGACCAGGAGACAAATGAGTGACAATGATTTAAAAACTCATCCTCTGATTATTACAGTGTCTGATGATGGAGAGCCATCACTCTCAGCAACTATGTCTATGGATGTTGTGGTTATGGAGAGTATGAATGACATAAAGACATCGTTCAGACAAGTTCCGGTTAAGGAGGAGAGTTTTTCAGATCTGAATCTGTATCTGCTCATCGCTATTGTGTCAGTGTCAGCCATCTTTTTATTGAGCCTCATTGGTTTGATAGCAGCTAAATGCTACAGGACAGACAACAGTTTCAGCAGGTACGGAGCTCCTGTGATCAACACACATCCAGATGGCAGCTGGTCCTACTCTAAATCCACGCAACAGTATGATGTGTGTTTTAGCTCGGACACGATGAAGAGTGATATAGTCGTTGTTCCCTCGCCATTTTTGGCCACAGACGCAGACCTTATCAGCATTAATTGCGACGACAGTTTTACAAGCACCCAAACTCTTCCTGGCAAGGTAAGACGATTCCTTTGTTGCAAAAAGTTGTCAAATAACCTTTGTAAGATGAAAATAGAATTTTCTGGTATCGTTAGGGGTTGTCCAAGGTGTTTATCTTACTTCTTTGCAATAACATATATGTAAAGCGAATTGATGTTGTACTTTGTTATGTATTTTGTTGCAATTCCGTGACATTGCGTTTTTGTTTATGCACGTGGGAATCTCTTGGCTTTGCAGCTACAAATAAAAAAAGATACAGTAATAGTTCACCAAGATGTATAGACAAAGTGAAATAAAACTTTAAATAATTATATATTATAATTAAAACATGTCATATATTATTTGTATATTTAGATTAAAATCAGAATGCATTATTGTGCATTTTAAGAAATAAAGGCTCTGCCTTAGGTCACGTTTACATGCTGAAAAACTGAAGTTTCTTTCGTTTTTGAAAAGTTTCACGTACACATGACAGCATTATCAAAACTGTCTTCATTTACAAGGATCCAGGAAAACGGATAAAAATGATGTAGTATGGACGCCAGGCCAGTGGATGGCGATGTTGTTGTGTAAAGAAACAGGACGTGCCTTGGTGTATACTGTACATGCACAGTTATAAGCCAAAAGTGCTTTGAAACATTTGGTCGACATATATGTGTGTTTAAAGTCTGCCGAATGTAAATAGTGTGTCTCAACTGGTCTTATTGGTCCAGTATATCCACATTTAGACAACCAGTGAGAGCTCACAGTACTGGAAGCCACCATTTTATTTTGGCTATACTCAAGCAACTGAGCGCGTAATATGCATGCGCTTGACGTAATAGATTTCAGAAAGTTCCCGCTTGCACTTTTTCAAAAAGTTGCACTTTGAGACCCGTTTTCAAAAGTTTGTGTTTTCAGTCCTCTAAAACGCAGTTTCCGTGTGAACGGACATCCAAAATGCATAATTTTTTTGAGTTTTCAGTTGAAAACGGTCTTCTCTAAACAGCCTCTTAAATTTAATCTAGAACTCAAATGTAACTTTGAAATAAACGAGATACTATTTGGGGAATGGTTTCAGCACCATGGACAACAATCACGTTATCCTCCTTTGAAAGTCTCGCACACAATTAACTACTTGATTAAATGTAATTGCAATCATTATTTCAACTGCTTTCTATGTCGATCTGGATGTCGTACTCTGCCCCGTCTTATAAAATTTTGATGTTGCTATTCCCTGCTAATTTTATTTTTACTTTTATGATTATGTATTATCATTATTAGGGCTGTTGTTTTTATTTTTATTCCTTAGTTTTTGGTTATAACATTCTAGTTTACATAAGAAATAAAATGCGCGATGTTGTGCAGACTGTAAGTTTGAAGAATTGGTTTTATGAACAGTGTAAGAGCAGCCCCGTTTTGTTAAGTAGGAATGAGAATGTATTTGAAGGAGATTCTGTGATGATGAGACGAGACAGCAACGAATACAAATTTTCAGTCTTTTTCGTATTTTGGATGAATACATTGTTATGGCACTGAAGAAACAATAATGGTGCGCCTAAGATATTTTAACATCAGAATGGTCTTTTATTTTTGTTCGTGTGAATCTACGTTCTGTTATCATGGAAGGAATCCTTGTTATGTGTGGAGAGAGACGTTTTTGTCCCTTTCACATGCTCTCTCTGAGTCTCCTCCTTGTTCCCGCCTTTTTGTATCCCTCGTTATGAAAAAATATATGTAGCTGTCGGAACTACTGATCTCGAGGAGGACACAAACAGTGAAAAATATTTAGATGAACGTGGAAACATTAACAAGGAAAGTCTATTCACTGTGCTTCCTGAAAGTGGGGATATTATTTTAAAGGGACAAATAGACTGTGAGGCAAATGCTGCTATTGAATTGAGTGTTCAGGCCAGAGAAAAATGCAGTCCACCAAAGAGCACACAATGTAAAGATTTAATAGAAGTTTATGATGAGAATGACAGTGCTCCAGAAATCATTACAACTCAAACACTGGAGAGTGTAAAAGAGGATACAAAATTAGGAACTGCAGTTGCTTTAGTCACGGTTTCAGAAAGAAATGGAGGTAAAAATGATATCGTACACTGTCCTCTTGAGGGCTTATATCCTTTCAAACAGGAGTCATCTTCATGTAGTAAGCATTATTCACTGTTAGTTAATGGTCGTCTAGACAGAGAGAGTGTTTCTTTATTTAACATTACAATTACAGCTCCAGATGAAGGAACGCCGCGACATTCCAACAGCAGTATTATTATTGTTCCTACTGTATCTCTAACGTTAAGGACAATGCCCCGCATTTCTCTACACCTGTTATTATTGCTTATCTGAGGGAGAATGTCCAAACTGGAGGTCTGGTGACAAAAGTTATAGCTGATGATTCAGGCACTGATTTAATTTACAATCTTTTAATCACAAATGAAAATATTTCAGTTTCAAGTTATAGCAACAGACTCTGGTTTTCCTCCTCTGAGCATTAATGTTACTGTCAACGTTTTTATCCTCGATGACAATGACAACATTCCAGTCATTTTACACCATAATCTGAACCTGGATCAGTCAAAACTGATAATTTTCCTTTACTCTGCTGAAGCGGATTACATTGTAGCAAAGATTAGAGCTATTTATGCTGACTCTTTATATAATGCACTACTGTCGTATCACTTAAAGACCCCCTAATCCAGAAAATTCACTTTTTTAAATGTTGTTTTAACATATCTGTGTGTCAGAAGTGTGTGTGCATGACCCTAGAATTATTAAAATCCACACATTATTTTTTTAAGTCCCCAATGAACCTCCAATGTCCTCTTGAACTAGCTGTTGGCGTTCTCTCAGTAACTTGACGTCACATTGATTGAGCCCTCCCTATGACTGCTGATGGACTCTGCTGTCTCCGCCCTCATCGAATTGTGCACTGTCGGCCATTATTTTTACGATGGATTATTTTAAGGTGTTTTGTTGTTGGATGCAAGACTGGACATACTGCAAGTCTTCATTTACTGCCGACATGGAGCCTCTGAAGACGTTGATGAATGGGTTTTTGATAAAACGCCCGAAAAAAGGTTTGTGGTAAACAAAACCTTTAAATATTTTCACGTTTTATTCAATGACATAAAAGACAAAAATTCAAACACGCTTGTATTTTTTTTAAAGAATTATTGTGTCTTAAAAACGGCGGTTGCTAACAAGTTGCTAAAAGTGACTACTTCCTTCGGCGGGGACGTTAATTTAGGGCCGTTTCGGTTGAGTTTGTTTTCATTTTTCTATTATTATAATTCCATCATAAATTGTAGCCAGGCTTTCACGAATTGAATGCACTAAAATGCTCGTCGTATGGGGCCGTCTTTGATTTGTCGCTGCAGTTTGACTAAACTTCCCAACACAATCTTTCTCTTTAAATATACTCTAAATAATTGGGTTCATCAGCAGATGCACCTCTAGATAACCTTATACCATTAGAAAGCTAACAACGATCTGTTTACAGACAACACAATATAAAATATAACGTTATAAAATAATGGTAAATAATGGTAACACTTTAGTATAGGTACCAATTCCCACTATTAACTAGTTGGTTATTAGATGCCTATTTTTAGCGTATTGGCTGTTTATTAGTACTTATAAGGTACATGTTCAACATGACCATATTCTACTTCCCTAACCCTACCTAATGTCTAAACCTAACAACTACCTTACTAACTATTAATAAGCAACAAATTAGTAGTTTTCTGAGACAAAATTCATAGTTAATGATTCATTAATACCGATAATTGGACCTTAAAATAAAATGTGACCAAAATAATTAGCGCTTGAAATTTCGCCCTAAATATTTTTTATAACTAGGGCTTAAGAATCGATTTACCTTGCCAGTGGCGGGAAGGGACTAAATGATACCTTAAGCTGTACCTTATCATTATCATTAGTTAAGTATACATTTTTGTAAGTCATACATTCGGAAGGTTGGTCTGGAGCGCTCTGATAAGAGTTCAACCCGCTGGTTGACACTGTGAAAAAAGCTTATTTGCATCGTAGTCTAAATTGACGTGTTTTCATGCAAAGAATACAATATTATTCTCAGGTATGTTTAAGAAAGCCTATTTGCATTACTGAAGTGAGTAGTGCTGGTACCTTATAAGCTAACGTTTATTATTGCTACTTGTCTCTGACATTGCGTTTAAATAACGTGTAAGCACACGAAAATGTTTATTTATTATTCTTAGCTTTTTTATAATGCTGTATAGTCAAAACAGCAGTATGTAAAAATACACGACACATATCAAAACGCACTTGATAGTCAAAGGGCAATGTTTTTTTATTTATTGAATAACACGACACAATACTTTTCCAGTAGTAACCACCACAACAACATAATTGTTATAATAATTGCTGCTATTATTACTTATTATTGCAGTAGGCTAACATATTTATTTATATTCCACTTTTATATCAACTAAACTATCTTTGGGATGGTTCAGCACAACGAATATGTCATTCTGTTCTTAACAAACTTGTTGGTTAAATATATTTTTATTTAATTAACTATGAATATAATAATTATTTATAATTGTATTTCATTCTTGTGGACAAACCCTGTAGTTTAAATAAGAAATACAACGCGAGATGTCGCTGCAGACCGTAAGTTTGAAGCATAGGTTTTATGAAAATGAGTCTCCTCCCCTACAGTGTAAGCGCAGCCACGTTTTGTGAAGAAGGAATAAAAATGTATTTAGGAGATCCTGTGGCGACGAGACGGACGGCAACGAATAAAAATTAGCAGACTTCTCTTATATTTTGGCTATACCGTTACACATTGTTACGGTATTGAAAACAACTACAATGGGTTTAAGATATTTTTACGCCAGTCTAGCGTTTTATTTCTCTTTATGTGGATCTACATTCGGCAAGATTGTTTATTCGGTCTCGGAGGAGGTAAATAAGGGAACCGTCGTCGGAAATCTAGCAAAAGATCTTAGGATCGGTGTTCTGGACCTGGAGTCTCGTGTCTTGCAGCTTGTTTCCGGATCCAATAGAAAATATTTTGATGTGAATTTTAAAACAGGAGCGTTGTTTGTGAATGAAAGAATTGACCGAGAGGACTTGTGCTCCGATCATCAGCAGTGTGCGCTTAATATGGAAGCTGTTCTCCAAAACCCCAACAGTCTACATCGAATTGAAATTAATGTTTTGGATGTTAATGATAATTCTCCATATTTTGTGGACAGCCGCATAACTATCAACATTACTGAGGATGTTATACCAGGGGCTAGATTTCACCTTCCAGTTGCTGAAGACCACGATATTGGTATCAATGCATTGAAAGACTACAAGCTGAGCAAGAACGAACACTTTTCTATCGATGTACTAAGGGAGGAACAAAGTGTCTCTGCTGAATTAGTGCTTCAAAAACCATTAGATCGTGAAAAGCAGTCGGTTATTCCTCTTGTATTGACAGCTGTCGATGGGGGAAAGCCTGCAAAGACAGGAACGTTAAGTATAATAGTTAATGTAATTGACCTAAATGACAACTGGCCTGTCTTTAGCAAACCTTTGTATAAGATCAAGGTGAGGGAGAATGTTGCTGTTGGAACAAAACTAACTTCTTTGACGGCTACTGATCTGGACGAAGGCTCGAACAGTGAAATCATTTACTCTATAGCTGGACATGGTAATATTAAAAAGCAAAGCTTATTTACTGTTATTGCTGAAACTGGGGACATTATTGTGAATGGAGTAATAGACTATGAGAGAAATTCTGCTATTGAATTGCGAGTTCAGGCCAGAGACAAAGGCAGCACACCAAAGAGCACACAATGTAAAGTTTTAATAGAAGTGTTGGATGAGAATGACAATGCACCAGAGATAGTCATGACTCCTCTATTGGAGAGTGTAAAAGAGGACACAAAATTAGGGACTGCAGTTGCTTTAGTCACAGTTTCTGATAAAGATGGAGGTAGAAATGGTATTGTGCACTGCGATCTAAAAGGCTTGTATCCTTTCAAACTGGAGTCATCATATAATAACCATTATTCATTAGTGGTAGATGGACCTCTGGACAGAGAGAGTGTGTCTCAGTATAACATCACAATTACAGCTACAGACGAAGGAACGCAGCCACTTTCCAACAGCAGTATTGTTATTATACATATCGCTGATGTCAATGACAACGCTCCGCATTTCTCCACGCCTGTTATTAACGCTTATTTGAGGGAGAACAACCAAGCTGGAGGTTTGGTGACAAAAGTTACAGCTGATGATTCAGACACTAGTGTGAACGCAGAACTTTCATATTCGTTGTTAGATGCATCCAGCTCCAATGTTCCGATTACCACACTGATAAATATAAACGCTTTAACTGGTGAAATATTCAGTTTAAAGTCATTTAATCACAAAGAAACAAAAAGATTTCAGTTTCAAGTTATAGCAACAGACTCTGGTGTTCCTCCTCTGAGCAGTAATGTGACAGTCAACGTTTTTATCCTCGATGAGAATGACAACAGTCCAGTCATTTTACCACCATACTCTGAACCAGGATCAGTAAATACTGAAAATATTCCCTACTCTGCTGAAGCAGGTTACTTTGTAGCCAAAATTAGAGCTGTTGATGCTGACTCTGGATATAACGCACTTCTTTCTTATCACCTATCTGAACCCAAAGGAACTAATCTATTCAGAATCGGGACCAGCACTGGAGAAATAAGGACCAGGAGAAGAATGAGTGACAATGACTTAAAAACTCATCCTCTTATTATTACAGTGTCTGATAATGGAGAGCCATCACTCTCAGCAACTATGTCTATGGATGTTGTGGTTATGGAGAGTATGACTGACATAAAGACATCGTTCAGACAAGTTCCAGTTAATGAGGAGAGTTTTTCAGATCTGAATCTGTATCTACTCATCGCTATTGTGTCAGTGTCAGTCATCTTTTTACTGAGCCTCATTGGTTTGATAGCAGCTAAATGCTACAGGACAGACAACAGTTTCAGCAGGTATGGAGCTCCTGTGATTAACACACATCCAGATGGCAGCTGGTCCTACTCTAAATCCACGCAACAATATGACGTGTGTTTTAGTTCAGACACAGTAAAGAGTGATGTGGTAGTTTTCCCCTCCCCGTTTCCACCAGGAGATGCAGAACTAGTCAGCATTAATGATGAAGACACTTTTAATAGGACCCAAACACTCCCATGCACTTCTAAGGTGAGATAATCTTAATACTTTATCATACACATCATTGACCCATGTGCTGCATTAGTTTTCTGTCTACTTGGATGTAAGATGTTTTTGTGTTAAATATGCATGCATCACACCCCCTTGATGCCACTGCTGATCAAATTGCTGATTTTTGTCAAGCTCCACCCATTTGCATCATGGTCTTGTATTGTAGGAATGAAGCTCAGTTAAGGTTGATGCAGTGTCAAACAAGCATTACATTTGAGAAACAAGTTGTTTCTTAAGAGGACCTCATAGGATTTATTCTCTCGTCAGGTCAAGATGTTCCAGTCGAATTACATTTTTTTGTTTTTTTTTTACACAAATGTGGCAAAGGATGTAAAATATTTTTCAATGCTGGGTTATTTTTAACCCGGTGTCTGATTTAAAAACTGTGCTAGGTTGTTTTAACACATAATTGGGTAAAATATGAACATTTTCAGGGTTAAATTAACCCAACGGTCGGGTTTGTCCTTTTTTGATGCAATGTATTGTCTTTTCGATTGTGATTTAAGAACAAAAGGATGGATAATTTAATTGCTATGAAGTTCCTTATTGATGATCGAAGCAAGGATCATAATCTCATTTTTATATCCATAATCTGTTGCTCATTTAATCATAAATGGGAAACATCTGCAGCATCAAATTGATTCATCCTTATGGGATGGTGAATAATACTGAGTATAAAGAAATTTGAGAAGTGCTGTGGTTACCAGCATATGACTCTCCTAACATTTTAACACTACAGGGTTAAAATCAAAATATAGAAAACAATGCATCAAGAATTTAACTACTCTGAAGTTGTGGATTGTCATGTACTGCATACTGTATGTATTTTGCAGAATATGAATACTATTTGGATGTTCACAATATAGTTTACAGGTACATTGTATTCTGAAAGCATATAAGAAACTGCATTTCAGTTTCTTCAGTTGCATTACAACTGAAAACAGTTTTTATATTTACTTTGACCCTGCCTGTGACATCTAGGCTAAAGTCTAATAATCTAATTATAAGATAAGGAGCAATTCAATCTTTCACATGGCCTTTCTCAGTGAATATTAAAGATATTAAGGTTATATTTTCACAGAATGTTCTTTATATTATGAAGATAATCTTATGTTAATACGGTAAATCACAAAATTGACTTGTGCTTGGTTTTCACAGGCATGATAACACTTGGTTTCTGTATGAATTATTTGAAATTATTGATTAATTATACATTTTAAAGAGATCTTGTATCATGCTATCATAAGGTATATTTTAGGTTGTTTGCATTAATCCGCGTGGTGTCACTGTAGACTGCAAAACTTTTATAATTTCCATATACATTCTGAACTCCGCCCACGATTTAGCTGACGCGCTATAGTCAGACATCATGCTTTCGGTGATGTGTCTTTCTCATTCTTCGTTCTACGTATAAGGATTTTTTACGTATATCGTTTTATACATTACCTTTGCCCTCTCATGCACAAGGATGACGGACATGATGGAACTACGCGTTTGCTTCTGGATTGTGATGTCGGCTTTAGTGCAAGTGAATGGTCAGATTGTCTACTCTGTATCCGAGGAAGTAAATGTGGGGACTGTCGTCGGGAATGTAGTGAAGGACATGAATTTGAACGTTCAGGATTTGGAATCACGGGCGTTTCAACTTTTGTTCGGCACGAGAACGAGGTATTTCGATGTCAATCTGAAATCTGGCGCACTGTACGTGGCTGAAAGAATAGATCGCGAGGAGCTATGCCCTACAACGCTATCCTGTTCCTTAAATTTTGAGGCTATGGTAAACCACCCTCTTAATCTTCACCGAGTGATAGTTAATATTCTTGACGTAAATGACAACTCTCCTACGTTCCCTGTTGAAACTCAGATTTTAAATGTTTCTGAATCGATGCAGCCGGGAGCAACATTTTCTCTTATTAGTGCATTTGATAAAGATGTAGGACAGTTTTCAGTGAAAAGCTACAAACTTATCACTAATGATTATTTCTCGTTGGAGGTACATTCGGGTAATGATCATAGCATGTCTGCAGAGCTAATACTTCGAAAAGCTTTAGACAGAGAAAAAGAAGCTTTAATCCAACTAGTATTAACTTCTCTTGATGGGGGGAAACCGTCCAGGTCTGGTACATTGCAAATTATAGTCAATGTTTTGGATAGCAACGATAACGCTCCAGTATTCAGCAGTCCACTTTATAAAGTAAGTGTGATAGAGAACGTGCCACGAGGAACGAAGATAATCAAACTTAACGCCACAGACATTGATGAAGGTCCGAATGGGGAAGTGATATATATGTTTAACAGTCATGGTCAGGAAAAAAATCTTGATGTATTTTCAATTAGTTCTGTTACTGGGGAAATTGAAATAAAGGGAAATATTGATTTTGAGGACAAACCTTTTTATGAAATCAGAGTTCAAGTCAAAGATAAAGGTCTTTCCCCAATGACAGCTAATAGCAAAGTTTTAGTCGAAGTCATAGATGTCAACGATAACGCGCCAGAAATAACAATAACGTCGCTTCTGTCTTCTTTAAGCGAAGATGCGAAAACCGGCACTGCTGTGGCCCTCGTCACAGTTTCCGACAAGGATGGTGGAATGAATGGGAAAGTGAGCTGTAAATTGCTCGGAGACTTGCCTTTTAAACTCGAGTCTTCTTACAAAAATTATTACTCTGTTGTTTTAGAAGGCCAGCTCGACAGGGAGAGCAGATCAAATTATAATATCACCCTCATAGCGGCAGATGAAGGAACCCGACCACTTTCCAGCACCAGCGTGGTTTATGTTGAAGTTTTAGATGTAAATGATAATGCTCCACGTTTTAACGAAAACAACATTAAAGTGTACGTGAAAGAAAACACACCCCCTGGGACCCTTATTCACACGGTATCAGCAGTTGACAGAGATTCAAATGAAAACGCTGCAGTTTCTTATTCCATTGTGAATAACAAAGCAACAGTCAATTCTGTGAGCGTTAACTCCTTGACGGGCGAGTTGTATATCTTACAGTCTTTCAATTTTGAAGAACAGAAAACTCTTAGTTTTTATATTCAGGCTACAGACTCCGGTGTGCCTCATCTTAGCAGTAACGCGACTGTAAATGTGTTTATTCTCGATGAAAACGATAACAGTCCGGTTTTGTTGCCTCCGTATTCTGAAACTGCATCAGTTGCTACAGAGAACATTCCATACACTGCTGAAGCGGGTTACTTTGTTGCCAAGATCAGGGCTGTTGATGCTGACTCTGGTTATAACGGACTTATATCTTTTCACATAACCGAGTCTAAAGGAACGAATTTATTTCGAATCGGTACTAGTACTGGAGAAATAAGAACAAGGAGAAGAATGAGTGACAATGACTTAAAAACCCACCCACTTGTTATTACAGTGTCTGATAACGGAGAGCATTCACTCTCAGTAACTATGTCTATGGAAGTTATTGTGGTCGAGAATATGGATGACATAAAGACATCGTTCAGACAAATTCCGGTTAAGGATGATAACTTTTCAGATCTGAATATTTACCTGCTCATCGCCGTTGTGTCAGTGTCAGTCATCTTTTTACTGAGCCTCATTGGTTTGATAGCAACTAAATGCTACAGAGCGGACGTCAGTTTCAGCGGATACAGTTGCCCGGTTACCACCAACCATCCAGATGGGAGCTGGTCGTACTCCAAATCAACGCAACAATACGACGTGTGTTTTAGTTCTGACACAATAAAAAGTGACGTGGTGGTTTTCCCTTCGCCGTTTCCACCTGCAGACGCAGAACTGATCAGCATTACTGGAGAAGACACTTTTACGCAGACCCAAACGCTTCCTACCACTGGGAAGGTGAGCAACAACATTATCACTTTGCAGCATATAGTGTTATTTTGGGCTTGAGAAGTAATTGAAGTATGAAGTTTCTTTTTCTGACATATTACAACACAAATGATTAGTTATTTTCAACACAGCATTCTTTAGAGCGAACAGAGATGAAATAAACTGTTTACCACATTAACCACTATTAATATAAAAATTGTAAACAATACAATGTAAATGTACGACGTTCGAAACTTTAGGGTGACTTCACTAAAAATTCTCGGGACTTTAAAAAGTTAAAATCTTAAGTTGTTTTATTTATTATTCGTTGCTATTTTGTTGCCTATAATTTTCTTTTGTCAACATATTTATTACTATCATTGCAGTAAAAAACACTTTTTAGATTTTTTTTAGAAATACATCAAATTTGACAGTCAATACAACCCCAGCATAGATCGGAACTTTCACTCTTTTAAAGCATTCCAGGCTAAAACCTCAAGACGCTGTTTAATGAAATTCCAAGATAACATTTTTTATTGCAAATTTGAGGCATAAGGTGAAATATACTATTGATTTATTTAGATTTTTTTGTCACAGCATAATTCCTACAATTACATTGTCTTTCCAAAGTTTAGATAAATGTTCAATATTCTAAAATAAGTAACGAATAAATGGCACTTAACCTTTGATAATAGAAGAAAAAATATTTAGAAATATCAACACTATGCTGCTTTATCCCGTACAACGGGTTTCAGCACCACAGCAATGGACAGCGCCACCCCACTCCATTACAGACTATAGCTGTTCAGCTTTTTAAACTCGAATTTTAATGATATGATGATTAATTAATTAAGATCTGATTAATTATGATTCTCTTTCTAATGGTACCGAATGCCTCTAGACTGCAGTGGGAGAAGCAAGCAAGTTTTAAAAGCTACTGCTCTGCCTTCAAAGAGAATTTAAATGATCTTTGATAAGCTTCTAGCTGCGTAGGTATTATCTTTGAGTTAGTGTTTAATTGAATTTTGCAGAAGACTGCATGCCAAAGTTTCTAAATGTCTAGTGAAACTTTTTGCCGTAGAAGTTTGTTGATATATGCTACCAGTACACTACCGATCAAAACTTTAGGATCACGCATTTTAGATTAATAGTAAGCATCAAAACCATGGAATAATACAGTTGTATCTCTGGTTACTATGTTATGACAAAGCATTCAAAATAAACAAACTCCATGTTCTATTTTAACACCTTCAAAGTAGGCATCCTTTGAGTAGAATTTGCACAATCGCTCTCTTGACATTTTATAATCCGGGACACTTTTTAAACAGTATGGCAGGAATTCCCATCCATCCTGGACTTTTATTTGCTGCTTTTTATCCATTATTTTGTCCAAGTAATCCATTTAAAAAATATATTTTTTTAATAAAAAAGTGTTGTTTTAGAAAGACATGTATATGTCATCACAATAAAAATTTTGTCCACACAATTAATTTCAAACATTGACGCATACCCCTTCAGATTAAAAGATTTTTGAGAGCATGAGAAACATTTTTATCAAGTGATCCAAAACTTTTGACCAGTAGTGTTTATAAGTGTTGTTTGCAGTAAAGTAGTCTAGTTTTTTATGCTGCATTCAACGATTTGTCCCTTTCAATGTATGGCCTAGCTGCTCATTTACATAGTTGTGCCCCTTTCTTTCTCCCCAAGTCCTTGACGTAGGACAGCAATCAGGGCCTGTGAAAAATTCCCATGCCATTGGGTCAGTACCCGGTTCTGCTTTGCCCAGCTGGGTGAGGGAGATAGGTGGATTAGAAGTCTGTGAGTCTCTGGGCTTCCGCAGTGCTGCAGTCCCACCTGCATTATACTGAGGACTCTCAGGCCCTCTCTTGCTCAGTGCATTAATATGAGGGAAATAATGCAGACTATGTGAGAAATAGGCAGACCAGATTTTATGCTGTTTAAAGGAATTGAAGAAGTGCATTCACCACCCCTCTTAACTTTTCTCCGTCTGTACACTTTTCTAATTTCACACCTCTTTGTATTTTTCTTTCCTTTATGTCAGCTGTTTATCTATGTGACCTTAATGCAGATGCTTCTATGCGGTGTTAACTAAACCTTTTAATTTATGTCTATTTCTATCTTCTTTGTTCACTCACCACTCTGAGTCTTTATATAGCAGACTGTTTTTCTGAAGTTCCAGGTTAATATGATCTGCATCTTTTTGTGGTGTTTAAGACATGACATGCAGTCTTTATGTTTCTTTAAGAAAATTAGGTTTGTATTTTTGGACTGCAAAAGTATTATCGACTTTCATCACATAATATACACTAGATTTTCTACACTCTTAAAAATAAAGGTGCTAAAAATAAGGGTATCCTTCACAGCGATGCAATAAAATAACCATTTTTTGTTGCAAAAAGGACCATTCAGTCAAAGGTTATTTACTTATATATTACTTATAATCTGATATACATAATCTGAACATTTTTTTTCAGATGTTAAAGGTTCTTTATGGAACCAGTCTTCTATGGCAACACAGAATCTTTTAAAGCACCTTTATGACTGCTTCACATGCTTTCAAAAGGACTTGTAGTGTTACGTCGTAATTTAAATGCTAGCAGGAAATATTGCCTTTTGTAATTTAAAGTCTACTGCTTTTCTACAAATTGCCATATGTTTTTGCGACGAAAGCAGAGAATGTTTTTTTTTTCTTTATCCTTGATGATTGTTATTATTTTTGGTGTAGTTGTTCTGAATTCAGAGGATTAGTCTACATCTATGTCCTATTTTATTAGATCATCTGTGGTAGATGTCATCATGAGGCAATGCAAATGCACGCAGACAGGCTGATAGCAGCACATTGCATTACAAGATGCAGTAATAGCAATGCATTTGGTATATTCTTGTTGTGCTCTTTAAATTCTGTAGCTTATTTGGTAGAAAATCAATCAATGCCAAGGTCATAGGTTTGAGTCCCAGGAGTGCAGATACTGGTGAAATGTTTAGCTCAAATAAAGGTCACTTTAGATACAATATTTTGCCAAAATGTGAAATAAATCAAGATTCTCACCTTGGTTTTATCTCACTGCTATTAATTTTCATTAATGTCAACTGCATCCAGTTTTCTTTATCACATGTTTTATTCAATATGAACCACAAGGATCTTGTTGCAGTTGTGCTTCAGCTATCTGTGAATTTGTGGTTAATTGGAACTTTACATGTACCTTTAAATTATAATGCTTTTTAAATAGAAAATATAGGGTAAGTCTGTCTGCTTCTTGTCTGTATGCATCTGTGTGCTGCTAGTGCATCTCGTTCATTAAAATATGCTTGGCACAGTCATTGATTTGAGCCAGTGCAGAAGGACTGTAAGAGACTATGAGTCACGGTACACAGTGTGCATGAATACAGACACTATCATTCCTTCCTGTGTTATTTTTGTGATCTGACTGTAAATAGCTTAGCCTGTTGTCTACATGCTGCAAAACATTAACTGTGTGTTTGCGCCTGGCCTCAGACGGGGAACGACCTAAGCTTTTTGTTAAGGTCATGCTGGGATTTCTATCCCTGTGGGTGTATCACTGTATCCCTCTCTTATCTGCAAGACCCTGACAGTCGAAGGGAGGGGCAGAGAATAACATATAAGCTGCCATGAATCACACATTTTCCATTCATGTTTTTTAAGTTTTTCCTCAAAGAAGCAGCTATTTTTTTAACTTTCACAGTATGAGTCTTCGAAATTACATTTAGATATGTGCATATGGCTTTTATCTTTTAAATGGATATAGTATGCTCATTTTATGATTTGTGTGCATGTGTCCTGGGAATTGGGCTTATGACAATCATCGGCATCTGTTAAACGAAATGCATCTCTCATGTTGCAAGGTCACACAACAGAAGGAATATTTGATGATTCCCTGCAGTATATCAGTGAGAATATGTGCGGGTCATCTCTGCAGAAGGCTGCAGGTGGCAGAATGAGTCAAGCTGAACAGAATGCAGAGAGAGGGAGAGGCCGTGTATAGCTTACTAGCGCCCTCTGTTGGCTGCAGTGCTTCCAATGGTTTCCCAAAACCATGCAAGGTCCCCTCTAGAACAGTAACGTGTTTATTTCTTGCCTCACCAGTAGAGGTCTGTCTCTCACATCATACTTCTCAACAATCCTCTGACACAACCACTTCAGATGCTCTGGCTTGCTTTTTATGTCTCTCTTTTACTGTCACTTTGTGTTTCATATAACTTGCACTCCCATGATGCTTTGCCTCAGTTTTTTGAGAACATTCTCTCTCTCCCTCCCAGTCTCTTCTTTCTTATTCAAACGCTTCTCTCTGTAGTCTGTGTAAAAATATCACAAGAACTAACAATTAAAAAGTAGGTTTTTTTAAATCAGTCCAACAATTAATTTCGGAAATAGTCAGATCAGTACTCTTTATATTTTTTTCTCCTGAAATTTCTTAAGCAGGTGGTTCAGTGAGGGGATGAGAGTGATACAGCTGGTTTGCTTACTCAGGGTGTACAGCTATTGTCCACTTTGAAAAAAGGTGTCAATGTTGGCTTGTTGCAGTGCATATGATTTCATTATTGTGTCGAACCACATGACCAACATCAAGCAGGGGCCACATACAAAGCCAAAATAATACAAGACATGGATATGTGTGTGTGTGTGAGAGAGATATTTTATTTTAGTGCACAATCGGTGGGTGGTCTGCCTCTGGATGCCCTTGCTGAGGGCAGTGTTAGTGCAGGCTGTCTGTGTAGTGTCTCTCAGATGGGTGCATCTCTTTTAAAATCTGGCACACTTATGTAAGTGGGGTCAGGGAAGAGACATTTTTTTGTAGAAACTTGTCTCTCTGCCCTGTTAAAGGTCATAGTTCACAAGTCAAAGCTTATGCTAAAAAGCCAATTAACAGCAGCTTACAAATCCTTCAGCACGACAGTGTACATAGATGACATTAGAATCAGAAGTGACAGCTATGTCTTCTGCATAAATCATGCATTCTGATGCCAACAATGTGAGAATACGTTTTTTATGATCATGTTGTGAAATACTTGTTTAAAGTATTATGGCTGTCTTGTGATTATCATTCACAACTAAACACACTTTGCCTCCTAAAGCCACAACTCACTTCTGTAGATTTCAAGACATTTTTAGTTACTGCACACTGACACTAAATGATTTACCTTGTTATGCTTTTGTGAAACAGAGACCTAATAGTGCTGGTAGAACAAATTGAATTCTCTGATAAAAAAAGCTTTAGGAGAACAATTAAATTAGTGCAATTTTAAAAGATGACTCTTGACACTAAGCTAGATTTCAAGTATTTCATATTTCACAATTATTTAAAAATTAGTATCAAATGTTGCAGTTTTTCTTCTTTTTTATACTGTAAAGATGAAATGCACTATGCGTTATTGTTATTCAAAAACTGTTTTATCTCATCTACAATGGGATTCTTTTTTCATTCTAAACCTGGAAAAAAACTGATGATTGCATCCCTCTGTCAAACTCCACCTGTCACATCCACCTGAAAGAATATTTTTCTTATAGTTTTAGTTAAGCAGAAAAACAGTACTTCAAGTCAGTAAAACAGAGTAAACATTTGGGTATTTGTTGTTCTATGTGTGGTGCATAACATCTGGCATTACTATCAGTCAGTGGTTTCTACAAAGTATAAAAACAAATGAAAATAGATATTTCTTCGCCCATACAAGCACACAGGCGAGCTATAGGTTTTATTGTATTACATAGAACTCATTAGTAAAGATTTCTCATTGGTACATGAGTTTGTTTATACTGTATCTGTCAGTCTACAAGTCATTTCATTGTCATGAGACTCTGCAACTGCAGTTCTGGTGAAAAAATCAGATATTAGCCCTTATAAAGATGTGTGTGATTTGAAACGTTGATTGTTGACAAAATGTTGAACAAATTCTGAATAATAAGATAAAGTATTAATGTACGAAATAAAAAAGCAAACGAACTCTTCAAAATGAAGATAGTATTGAGTTATGTTTTTTGATGGAGATGACTTGAGGGGGACTGTAATTCGAGGGGTTTAGGCATCAGTCTGCTCTGACTTAGTTTATGTCATCGGTTTCACAGTGACCATGTACCTCACTGTGGCGCATTTTGACGGATGCACAGAGATCAAGCCTGGGGCGCGCACGCCCGAATGACCTGGTCTGTTTGAAGTCAAAGCATATACAGGGGGAGACGAAAGTGAGAATAAAAAACGCATGTTGTGGTAGTAGGCTAATTGTGATAATTATAAAAATAAAACCAGAGAGAGAGAGCAGAAAATAGCATCGATCTTTTCAAATTTGCAACATTTTTGCACAGTATTGAAATTATTCATAATGATTTTGTTTGCCGTTCTTCGGTCACGCCGACAAATAATCTTTGTGAAGCTAGTCAAGGGTGCATATGATTTGCAGCGGAGGCGTGGGTTTCCTTCATAGTCTCCTTAAAATAGTTATTCAGGGAAAGTCAAGTGTAAGGACCATGCAGATGGAGAGAGCATTCGGCGAATGCAAATTCTTAAAGAAAATATATTTTGTTATAAAATAAAAATTGTCGGTTTGCCGAACCTGATTTGAAAACACACTGTCCTAGTTCTGGAAAAAGAAATGAGCTTATCCACAATCTAATTAACGTTTTTTCCCCGTATTAGCCAGAAATCACGGCATTCTCAGATAGTGCCGATGTTTTTTTCCATATCAAACTAAGTTATGATCTTTTCGTTTTAAGTCTAGAACATCGAAATGCTTTTTTGATAAGCAGTCCCTCCTCTGGTGTGCCGCACCAACCTCATTGAACAGCGATGAAGAGGAGCAGGAAAAGGAGAACGAATGGGAGGGGGGGCTTGAAACGGGGAAAGGGAGAGGGAGAGTGCGCGCACGGCGAAATATGCAGCACCAGTGGCAAGGAAACACACCCGTCAGCGGCGCGCAGAGAAAAAAAGGATAAGCGCGGACAAAGGAAACATGGGCGCATCCATGAAATATTCGTGCGCTTATTTGGAAATGACAATTTGGGCATTGTGCACATAAATGGAAAACCAATTAGGTGACTTTAATGCTGAAGTGGGAGGCAAGATATTGCAAACTGAAAAGGCGGAGTGCTGTTTTTAATCCGTCTGCGGATCCTATGATCTTGCGATGGCTTTTGCAGGGATACGTGATTGCCTAGACAAAAAAGTGCCTCTTTCCTTTTTGGTATTTTTATTATTATGTGGCCTTGGTGTTGGACAAATACGATATTCTGTGCCAGAGGAATCTGATAGTGGAACGATTGTAGGTGATATTGCACAGGAATTAGGTCTGGATAACCGAAAGCTCTCCACCCGAAAAATAAAGGTAACCTCTAACAGCGGCAAAAGGTACGTGGACTACAAGAATGGAAATTTGTTGGTAAATGAGAGAATCGACCGAGAAACATTGTGTGATTCGAGCACCGCGTGTGTCTTGAATTTAGAGGTTCTTCTTGAAAATCCATCTGAAGAGCATAATGTCGAGGTGGAGATAACAGACGTGAATGATAATACGCCGCAGTTCCCCAGAGACGAGTACCAACTGGAGATTACTGAATCTGCTTTGCCAGGTTCTCGTTTTCCAATCGAGCACGCGCAAGATCCGGACATCGGTCCCAATTCTGTTCGTTTATACCGGCTCAGTCCAAACGAGCATTTTGCTCTCGATTCCAACAAACCCTCGTTGAATACTAAGCACATCGAGCTCGTTCTCAAAAAGCCATTGGACCGCGAGCTCGCCCCTTACCATCAGTTAATCCTGACAGCTTCAGACGGTGGCACACCAGCACGAACAGGTACCGCAAAAATTAATGTTCGAGTCTTAGATTCAAATGACAACAACCCTTTGTTTGATAGCTCAGTGTACAAAGTCAAACTGCTTGAAAATTCGCCAAAAGACACTTTGGTTATTAAATTGAATGCCACGGATCAAGATGAAGGGACAAACGGGGAGGTGCTTTATTCTTTCAGCAGTTACACCCCAGACAGGGTCAGACAAATGTTCAGTATGGACACTAACACTGGAGAAATCCGTGTCAGAAACAACGTGGATTATGAGGACACCAATTCATACGAAATGTATATCCAGGCCATGGACAAAGGCCCAGCTCCAGTGGCGGCCCATTGCAAAGTAGTGGTGGAAGTTGTAGATGTGAATGACAACGTTCCAGAGATTGTTCTTTCTTCTTTATCCAGTCCTGTGCGTGAAGATGCCCGTGCAGACACTGTGGTGGCCCTGATCAGCGTAACGGACCGTGACTCTGGTGCAAACAAACAGGTGACACTGGAGATTCCACCAGGCCTTCCATTCAAAATCAAATCCTTCAGAAATTACTACACTTTGGCAACCTCTGCCTTCTTGGACCGTGAGACCACAGCAGCCTATAACGTCACACTTAGTGCCACGGATGGCGGTACCCCTCCCTTATCTTCCCGAAAGACCATTCAGGTGGATGTTGCGGATGTGAATGACAACCCTCCACGCTTTGAGCAGACGTCCTACACTGTCTATGTCACGGAGAACAATGCACCTGGTGCCTCGCTTTGTACCGTCAAGGCTCAGGACTCAGATGTCAACGAAAATGCTCGCATCACCTACACGGTTCTAAATGACAACAATCATGGCATCCCTGTCACCTCCTATGTGTCAGTAAAGGCAGACACAGGTGTTGCATACGCCCTTCGCTCGTTTGACTACGAGACATTACGGGAATTTCACTTCCAGGTCAAAGCTCAGGATGGTGGTATTCCACCACTCAGCCGTGTGGCCACTGTTTATATTTACATCATGGATCAAAACGACCACCCGCCTGATGTTATAAATCCCCCGGCAAATGGCACCCGCTCAACGGAGACAGTGCAGAAGAATGCAGAACCAGGTACCCTGATCACAAAGGTTGTGGCCTATGATGCAGATGCAGGACAGAACGCATGGATCATCTACCTGCTGGACCAGGCCAGCGACCTGGACCTTTTTAAAGTGCATGAACACACAGGAGAGATTCGCACCACGCGCCGAGTCCTGGAGGATAACTCCACCTCTTTTAGTCTGACTGTATTGGTAAAGGACCATGGTGAGCCACCTCTATCGTCCACCGCCACCATTAACGTTGCCGTCATGGAAGTACCACCTAAATTCACTCCGGACCCCAAAAGAATCATTCGCCCTCACAGCACGCTTTTGTTTTCCAATGTGACATTGTACCTCATTGTGGCCTTAAGTGCCACCACATTTGTGTTCCTGGTGACGGTGGTTGTGTTGGCTATTGTGCGATGCCATGCCTACTGCACCCAGCCAGGGTCATGCTCACCTTGCTGTGTGTCCCAGAAGGCCCAGGCAGAGGGCGGCTCTGGAGGAGGAGGAGGAGGAGGGGGAGGTCCTGGTTCTCAACCCAACAACAACGTGGTGCTTCGCCGAGACCTTAAAGTGGAACCTCATTACATTGAGGTCCGTGGTAATGGCTCCCTAACCAAAACCTACTGCTACAAGACGTGTCTGACTGCTACATCTGGCAGTGACACCTTCATGTTCTACAACACGGGCCGACCCATCAGTGGCACCTGGGGCTCAGAACGCTATTTTACCCAAGGGAGTGGATTCGTACGCAGGCTCAGTATGCCAGATGCAGCAGGTTTACAGGTCTGTCTGATGATTTTAGTTCCTTTAAGAATTAGCATTCACAACGTGTGCACTAGAAAGATCTAAGAAGTGAAGATAAAGCTTAACAGTAACACCATGAATTTCAATGAAGCTCTAATTTTACGTGTCACTAGCTTTTGACCTTGTCATCTCCAGTCGCACTGTGTAGTTATCTAGTGCAGCTTTACACAGCTTCGCTTCACCCAACATTAGTGTAAAACATTAAGTCAGTCTCAAGTAGCTCACTGTGTTTTTGATGAATAAGGCATTTGCTGTCACGTCTAATGCTGTCATCACATTTTCTTGTAGAGATCATTTCCATCATGTGTCGGCCACCCATGTTCCTGTGTATTTGTCACAATGTGTTTAATTCCAAATGTTTTAGTATTGCATGCATACCAAATGATTTTAGTGGTTCTTTGCCCAGTTGGCGATATTACACAAAATAAACGTGCATAAGAGCCTTTTGAGGGAACAAAACATCTCAATTGCAATATTTTGGTCTTTGCAACGTTTCACAAACTCAGACTTTTATAGTATGGTTAGGTGCAGTGTATTTGCTGTCAAAGATGTGTTTGGGTTCCATTGGAGTTTTTGTCATTGTGTAATCTGTGTGATGTCATGGTCCTTCTGATTTGTGAAATGTGTTTTATTTAGCCAGAACATGATCTAAAGGCTGTTTCCTGATGGCTCATGGGAGGGGATATTGCAGGTGGTTTAAATAACACAAAATCGAAATCTCTGAGCACAAGAATAACTGTAGAGCTGGCAAGAAAAGGTTCTTGAAAGCATCAGATCCTCTCAGATTTGTCTAAGGCAGAGCAGTGACTGCAGAGGATTTAGGAGCAAAAGCCGTCTGTCAGAGATAAGAGAGCCAGCAATGAAATTAACCTCCAGCTTTTGCTTCTCGGCTCTGCAAATTATATTGTCTGAGAGCGGGAGAACCTTTTTGCACGCACATTCTCTCCCCTGAATTCACCTGATTATAAAATGGTATTTACTCAAATTATCTGGGACATTCTCTAAAGCCTCATCCCATCACATATTCCCCAACCCAGTTTTTACTAGGGCAAATATAAAACGTGTGGCACGCTGGCGCTCTGACACCACATGCTGCTCTTCCTCTTACTGTGAGAAAAAAACATGCATTCATTGTGAAGTTCTGGAGTAACCAATGACCATGTTACAATAGTGGCTTTTCTTTGTATTATATCATGAGGAAAATGGTGACCAGTACCAAGATTGATTCCTGTTGAGGGCAGACAATGTTCAAGTATCGTTTTACATGAGGTCAGCTGGTATCTTGGGATGAAATCATCGGGGAACCACTGGGAGGGGATGCTAGGAGAAGAGAAAGATGTTTAGGGGCTTTTTCTTGTGCGGTGGGGGAGGGGCAATGAAGGGTAATTAATAACAAGTGTAATAATGGCTTGTGTATGTTATTAAATCAACGTTCATGTGCATTGTTATTATGAACACTCAAAACACGCAAACCCCAGCAAGTCATGGGGCGTGGTTAAGTGCCAATTGTTGTTTCAGTGGCACTGTTTTTTCCAGATGTGGTTCACATTAAAATGCAACACACACACAGAGCGTCATGATTTATTGATGAGAATGTATCTAACCCCTTTTCTGCTCTTCTACCTCCTCTCTCTCTCTCTCTCTCTTTCTCTCCAGCCCAAAGGACCGAATGCTGACTGGCGTTACTCTGCATCGTTGAGGGCAGGAGTGCAGAGGTAAGCACTTCTGCTGATATGAACGTCCTAAAAGAGTTACAGTTCCCTCTGAGCTGTTGCACTCCTCCTCTGCATTTCTCTTTTACTTATTAGAAATTATTCAGTACAGGTTTACTTTATCGCTTTATTTAAACCCGTGAGATAATACATGCAGATTGTGTTGTTTATTAGTTCATTTAATAAAATAAAAAAATACAATACATTTCATTCCCCATTGGTGGTCCGTTGGTTGTCTATGAAGGATTCCAAATGGTCTGTGACTTGATTGTCTGGTAATACAAAAGGAAAAAATAAAAAAGAGACTTGGAACAACATTAAATAAATTGTATGCTTAATCAGATCAACTATGGATGAATTAATTGTGTTAACATTCAATTATAAGAAAATCATGAAAACATTTGTGTAACTCTCAGTTTCAATTTTTAACTAATTTGCTAAAAGTCAAATTAATTTTAAGTAAAACAAAAAAGTGTTAAATTATTCCTTAAGATAGGGAAAAGATGGGTAAAGACTAGGGTAAAACTATTGACGTAGTCTGCCAGGACTCATGCAGACACCAGTCCCCCGACCACCAGGAGCTTTCTGACTTTATTCTGACCCGCTCATCTTCCAACTGTGCTCTGTCTCTTTTTATAATGCATAAACACAAGCTCTGAAGCGTTTGCTGGGGGCATTTTTTTCTTACTTAGTGGCTGTCTGCAGTCTGATCTTGAGTATGTAGGTCATCAGAATTCTCCAGAGCAGATGCACAGTCCTTCACAACCAAGCATAAAGGACAAGCTAGTTGATGAGCTGAGTATGTGAGCTTACGCTCACACAATACAGTCAAACCTCAGAAGTATTTAGATGCACAATTGCTGACAAAATGAATCATAGCTAAACCTTAAAACACTTTTTCCACTTTTGCACGTACACCTCCTAGTACATGCATACAGTTTCCAAAAGGTGATGGGCTGTCTTTTTTATGTGATAATGTGAGTGCCTGTGGGTTTATCTCCAGGATGGTTTAGTGTGTGCTTTTGTGAGCGTGCCTGTGTTTGAAAGCGGATGTAAATATACATAGGGGATGACAGCACACACAAGGGATAATTTAGATGAAACCATTCAGTGCAGTAGCACCATTAACAAAATATTGTAGAGTACAACCAGGGGTGTCATGGACCTACCTTACGTCGTAATGTGTACCAGTGACAATCCTGGCTCACTTTAAAAAATATAATGCACATTGTTGAATTTACATAGCAACATTTATATTAAATGCAGATCAAAGTGGAAAGATACAAGAAGAGAACACCTACAGGAAGATTATAAAAATTAGCAACAAGCAACAGGACAGCACTAAGAAAAAATACATAAATTACAGACATTTATTTGCAAAAATTGTTATACTAAAATTTGTTATAAATAGCATAATAAAAAGCTGACTTTTTAGGGGCCCAGGTTGTTGCGTATAATGGCTAAAAGCAGCTTACTTTTTTTGCACACATTACAAAAATTTGGGACATCTTAATAAACAGTCGTTGCAACACGAATTTGTGACATGGTCACAAACTGTAATCTATTTATTCTTGTTTACTGACACGAATTTCGCCCCTTTTTTTGTCACCCAGCAGACTTTCAATCTAATGTATTATAAAACGCGGTTTCTTTCACATGTACAGTATAAATATATATCAACGCAATCTGATGGGAATTCATACCTATTTTACAAGGTGGCTCATTCGTGTGAATTCCTATTTCCCACGTTCTCATTGGTATGCTTTGACTTTTCCCCTGTGATGTTAAGTTTAGGGGCGGGGTTAGTGGAGTCATTTATCCCCCCTCGTGAAATTTGCGTTTTATGCTAAATTTGCCTTTGTGGCTGTGATTTTAAGGTTTGGGGTGAAGTAAGGTGTAAGTCAGACACATCCTAAAATATGAACGACTTGTTTTGATAACAGGTTATAAATATTTAAATGTAAATACACAAGCAGTCTGTGTATCAAAGTCGTGCTGAGTGACACGAAAAGAAAGTTGTGCTGAGTGACATAAAAAAAGTTTTCCCTGCAAATAAAACCTATAATAGCATGACCTTGGCGTTGCTTGTACCAGACTAAAAACTCACATAAACACTGATTCTTCATTTCTGTGACTATCAGCATTATACAGTGCTTCCATTTGAATAGATTATCCATTCACAGAGATTTCTTAACGTCATTTGAAATATGACACTATTTCAGGTTCAACCATTGCTTGTATCCTTGGATCTCTTGCTGATGCAGTAAATCACATTACTTGTTTGTTTTATATTAGATTTAAATTAATTATTCATGAACTATTTTCAGTGACACTGTAAGCAAAGTTTAGAGGTTTGATTTCTAAACCCACACATGCCACCTTGTATAACACTGTGCAAAACACCTCTCATTTGGCTAAAATGTTACAAATTTCTCACAAGGATTTTTGGCTTAAAGAGAATTAGAATGATCCATCATCTTACCACAGGATAATGGTTCTGGACGCTTTAGAAGGGAGGGCACACCCTCTGCTGCATTGCAGATGCCCTACTATACCCACTTTCTTTCTGCTACTTATGGCTGTACATTCATAATGGATGTATAGGAGTGCTGTGGCACAACTCACAGTCCTGCTGATTCTGTGGGTGCTTGTCTGACCACGGTTTCTATGGCGATAAACATACAAGTTGTTATGAAAGCTGAAGACCGTTGTGGAGAAATGTGCATTGAAAACAGAGCGTCCCTTATAATGTAATGTCTTTAAAAGATGCTCCAGGGTTTTTATTGTCGAAATTTTAAGTACATACTACATCTTCAGCTGTCTACTGCAGATTCCAATGCATGTGTTACATATGGCCTGCTGACAGAAAGGAAAGACAAATATGGTTTGTAAAATTAACAATGTATTAGAGAAAATCCGATTATGCACTAGGCTTTTGCTTATAGTGTTAGAGAAAGAGACGTTGACATTCAGTTAATATACAGTCCACATATCTTCCTCTATTTGTCTATGTAGACACTTTCTATGTCATGTGCTTTGCTGTCGTCATGTCTGGAGGAGTAAAAGCGTCAGAGCGAAACACTAACAATCCCTGACAGTTCACACATCGCACACACACGTCACCTCATGCACAGACACATTAGATCACACATACTCTGTAGCATGTCACATGTACATTTGCAATCACACACCCGGATGCAAACACACACACCTTGGAACCAAACAGCTAAAACAAAGAGACACTCACACTAGCCAGGAATTATATCACACTAACATTCATAGCCCAAAACCCAACCCATCTTAATGTGAAATATGCTCCAGCATTTTCTCACTATACTGTTTAAACTAATTTTGATGTTACAAGATAAAAGAAATTACTTTTGTCTTTGTTTTTAGTTCAGTGCATATGGAGGAGGCATCAGCTGTCATGCAGGGGGCGCAAGGCATGCTGGTCCAGAACTGGCCCACGGTGTCCAGTGCTGCAGGTGAGGTCACATCTTAAAAACACACACTGCTGACTGTCATTAAATCTTAACCAACCGAAACTGTCAACATCAACATCATCTTACAGAACTTCACGCTCCCTCTAATCCGCAGTCATTTTCGCTCTAGCAAAATTATCATGTTAATCAACTTCTTACATCTGTTCAAATTAATACGCCTTACGCATATGCTGATTTTAGATTTCTTGTAATGAATCTTAGAATTAATCAAGGGCAACCAAAATACCTACAACATTTGACCCAAATTGAAGCCGACTCGCACTGACATGAATTCATGCATGTTTAAATAACCCGTGTAAGGCAAAAGGAAAGTTGGTTGAGTAAGGCTCCTTCTCTTTTTCCATCTGCTTGCACACAAAGATCTCCAAATCATGTGGGACATTTTTTCTCCTTAGTTTCCCTTTATTCAACACTAGTAATACAGCTGCTGAGATTTAAAATGACACAGGAAGAAATCCAGCTAAGTTTAATTCACTCAAGACTTTTTGAAAAAAGTTCCTTCCGTGTAACACAATATTGTGAATTCCCAAAAATCAAAGCAACAAAGCCAATCCCCTGACAGGCTTTCATTTGTAATTTAGTGCTGTGTCTCTCAAGTGGGCATTTTTGGCCTAGCCAAAGCCTAACACATAATTAGACGAACATAAACGCCTAATCATTAGTTGACACAATGAACCAAATGTGTTTTATTTTTGTAAGAACGCAATCTGCAATGCTTGGATAATATCTTGCGACTATTCTTTGTCATCCGAGAATTCAAATGAGAGGTTGCCCAAATATTGTGAGTCTGTCTGAGGTTCAAATTTAAAAATAAATGTTAATGCCACAATGCCACAGAGGAACAATATTGTCTGTATGGTTTCTCCTTGGAATCAGAAATGGTTCTTCTATGGCATTGCTGCGAAAAGCCTTTTGCAACACCTTTGATTTTTAAAAGTGTTTGGTTAATCTATTTGCATTTTTCAGATATGCTTCTTCTCAAATTCAGCCTGATAGACATGGGACGTTCTAATCTGCCATTAGAGAAATGAAAGCAACAGTGGCAGGTCTCCTGGGGGGTGGATGGTGGAGATATCGACAGGCTGATAGAGCCGAGCTCAACTAGTCAATGGTAGACAGAGTAAAAAACAAATAATAAGAGAGACAGCACATGTGGAAGGAAAGAAAGTGGAAGGAACTCATTGATTCTTTTAGGCTGCAGAGATCTTTCAAGTAGAATGATAAACCACACACTGCTCCCCTGTGTATAATGTGCTAGACTAAAAACAGTCCCCTCCTCCCTGAAATATGGTGCACTGATTATTTAAAGGGTAATGTTCTATCATTGATTCAGTGCAGGTGTGATGTGTAAGCTGTGGTTTAGCACTTGTAGGTTTTAATGCAGATAAAGGCAGTGCAATAGGACAAACCAGACAGAGGCATGAGGAGATTGCTGTAGAGAGCAGAGGATGTATGAGGATGCTGTACTGAGAGTCATTTAAAAGATAAAAATGTGGTATGGAGGGACGGCAAGTAATAGAGAGCGAGAAGGATGAGAGAATGAAAGTGGTGCTGAAAGGGAGAGGGGGATGCGGAGGTTGGAGATTCACAGAGGTTCAGGATTGGCAAACCCCTCCGGTGGTCCTGTTGCTAGGAAACAGTGTGTGACTTGTTACTAGGCAACAACAATGAACCTTAGATACTGCAGCAGTAGCAGCTGGGAGTGGGCGAATAGGATGGGGAAGGAGGTTTCCATGGCAACTGCTCATACTCAAAATGGAAGAATGAACAAGGTGTGGAAGGGGAGAGAGATACAGGGAAAGAGAGGTAGTGCCGTCTGAAAAAAATTGGATGAGAGAAATTAGGGCTGGAGGCTACAATGGCAAAAATAGCATGTATAACCTTAATGCAGGCGTAAAAAGAATTTTGGTTGATTAATGTCTGCAATGATATTCCTTTAAATAGCGAGTACACCTATTCTTGAATAGGTTTTATGAACACAGAAAAGGAAGTAGAACATCTGGATGCTAAAATATGACCAAATATGTCTAACAATGGCCAAAACCCTATACGTATGCAGAAAAGGGGTGTGGTCTTGCAAACTTGACAGAGCTTTCCTTGAACATTTAATCAATCATGTAAAAGTGACATTTCTTCAAATATCAAGTGGATATGGAGCATTTAATCAATCATGTTTTGGTCTCATGAGGATCAGAGCTAGTCTGCTCAGCTGACCTGCTGTGATATACAACTTAACACACAAACACACACAAGCACCGATTTGACTGCCATGATAAAAGCCACAGGGAGATGGATTGAGGCGTGAGTAACATATAGATTCACAAGTTACTCTCTCACTGGACGTTCTCAGCCAAAGTGATCTGGCAAACCAATTCACAAGAGTCTCTCATCAACTCTTTGCTGAACCATCTGTGCTGTTCCCCATGAGTGTTCTGTAGGGATACATAAGAGGTGGTTTGTTTTTATGATGGTCAAAATTTCAGTTTCAAGAATTTTCAGCATGTTTTTCAAAATGAATCTGGTGCCTTCGAGCAAGAGAGATGTTCGCATATTAATGGCAAGATGTGAGACATCTAAATTTAGGGATCTGCCTGTAATCGAGAGCGAGCAGGATTCCTAATTTAGTATAGTACAGAAAAGACGCACAATCCACCCGTGCAGATTCATTTAAGATGGAACAAATATCAGAATATGGATAATCCTCGCAAGATTGTGCATTTATTAAAAATAAGCTATGCGGTACTGTCAAATATAAACCTACAGACAAAAAACAAACAGAATTGCATTCCAGGGCCAGGGATAAATAAATAAAAGTGGGTCATTGAGTAACTTGTGTGGCAAAGAGCCCTGCTTCTGTAGGGAAAGTAGTACATAAGTCTCCCCTCCGTACATAGATTTCTGTTTCATTCTCCCATGGGTTAGTACACTTTTAAACATTAACGGTATTTAGAAAGTGCATTCCGCCATGATTTTGGAGAATTTAAGTAATCAAATAGTAGTAGATGTACATTTATTTTACAGCACTGTTAAAATTTAGGAAATGTTTTTGATTCATGTAGGTGTGTAAACTCTGAAGTATTGCATTTGCAGGTCTAGTTCTTTCTGAGAAACCAGAGGTTGAGCGTTTATGTCTCAAGGACATAGAATTAGTAACTGGGTCACCTTATGGACAGTCTCAGCATCAGACGGCACACTCAAGAGCCGCTCACAGATCACTCGCTATACTGCCCACAATACTGGGAAAGGATCTCGGTCTAATAAGCACTAATCTGGCTGATTTTATGTACTTTCTGCACATGTCTTTTGACAAGATGAAACAGTCATGTTTACAAGATACTTAGTGTATTTTTTACAGTTTTATTGTGCGTTACAGATATATTAGGCCACATACACACTGCATATAAATTTGGTTGTCACTTCACCTTTTTGTGTTTAATCCTGTTCTATACACACACAGTTCATTAATTTATGGGAGTGACAACCACATTCTACTACCAAATGAACTCCCGAAAATTCAGGAAGTGTCAACGCCAAAAAACTTAACGCAGTGTGTATGGAACTGAATTGAACAGTAGTTGTTAATCACGTATTCAAACTCTCAACAGTGATGTGGGTTCATCTGTATGCAAGGTGAAAGAAAATAACAGTGAAAATAACAGTCTTTACTTTTGGATATTTTGACACGGGGCTAGGCGCTCTCACAAGCCCTTTGCAAAGTGACAGTATTGACATATCTTTATATAAAAAACTGCAAAGACAAGCTGAAAATAAACCTTAAAAATCCAAGTAGTTTATATTTTAGAAGACCAATAAATCTCAAGTATATGCAACCGACCATTTCATTAAAGTTCCGAGCTTTATGGTCTAAGACTAAACGACAAGCACAGAAATGCTTAAAAATAAATTAACATGGCAACACTGCAAAAGAGCGCTCTGTGGAGCATCCTTCCGAGCATAAACATACACAGCATACATATCAGTGGTAGTTTCAATTAAATTGACGTACACATCATCACGATTGTTGGAGTCACTACCTGTTACACACATGGAATGGAATTGCAATGTGTCAGAGGTGTAAAGAGTACCTAAAAACCTTACTTAAGCAGCGAAAATCACTTTTTTACAAGTCCAAAACGACTTCAGTAAAAGTCTTAGAGCATCTAATTTTAATAGTACTCGAGTATTTTACTCATACTAAATGTAGGCTCAAAGAAGCACTAGTCCTCAACACTTAAGAGACATGTCAGTGAAAAGAAACAAAGAAACCATTGCTACGTAAGGAAAGCAATCGCATTTCTTTTCTAAAATCATAATATGACTGAACACCTCAAAATTGCAACAAATCATGGCCGACACCATAACCTACGTCTATTACAAACATCCAAGTCTCATTTAAGCTCAAGTGCGCATAAGTAAACCACACTCTTTCAAAAAGGTCTCAATATAACGGATAAATATCAAAAAGTCAAAGCCTTTTTGCATTGGACATGCTGGTTTTGGCCTCATCGCCATCTGCATTCATGTCCTCATTTCACATATAAATCACCAGCGATTGACATCTTCCTGATACTGCACTCATATTCATGTAAAGAAGCCAAGTTAACATGCCAAGTAAAGCTAGGGCAAAATCCACAAGGTTATAGTACCTGCAATGCCCTGTAAATGGCAATATTAATACTTCTGTAGTAAAAATAAACTGCTGCAATAAAGATAGGTGCCGTGCAAAATGTAATGAGTAATTGCATTAGTCATTACAAATATAGTGGATTAAAGAGTACATATACCTGTTCAAAAATATAGAGTAAAAGTTGCAAATATCTTTAATACTCAGTACAACTACAAAGATATTTTAGCATGGTAACTAATTACATTACTCCATTACTTTACATCACTGCAGTGTGTACGTGGCCATAACAGTCATTCACAGATACTATTATGTACCATTTTAGGTGCATATCAAGGAATGTATGCATGTGTACCATTATGTACCTTTAAATATCATACTAATGTGCACTTTTTGGTACCAATATGCACCTCGGATGTACTAATATGAACTCTTTAGGTACAGAGGTGTACTTTTTTAAAGAGCATTGCCATATTAACAGCTTGGTACATGTGTTGACCTTTTTCTCTGACAGCGTAAATGCTTAATAAAAAGAAAAACTATAACCATCACATACTCAACCCAAACCAAGATACCAAAAAAATTGAAAATTAGAAAATCTAAACTAACAACAATGACAATAGTAATACTGACTAATAGTGCTACAAACTCCATAAAGTACTGTACAGTGAAAATTGTAAATATGTAGAGAACTTAAAACATATTAATGGGACAGTTTACCCAAAAATGAAAATTCTGTCATGAATTATTCATTCTCTAGAATCTAGATGTTCCAAACCTGTATAAATGTCTTTGTTCTGTTGAACACAAATAAAGACATTTGGATTAATGTTAGTAACTGAATGAAATAACTGAAATGTTGTTCATGAGTTACAGAGGAAAAGTAATTGTATATGTGTTTTATTAACACAAAAGAAGATATTTTAAGGAGTTTAGGAAAGCAAACAGTTCTGGGGCACCTTTAACTATACCATTATAATTTTTACTACTATGGTAGTCAATGATGCCCCAGAAATGTCACTTACTAACATTCATCCAAATATCTTTCTTTGTGTTCAACAGAGCAAAGAAATATTTACAGGTTTGGAACAACTACAGAGTGAGTATTTCATTTTTTGGGTGAACTATCCGTTTATGGTTTAGTACAGTTAATTAAAGAGTAAAGTTTAAATATAAAGAATGTAAAGAATATTTCTGTAGTTCAACTAAGAGTATGGCACTAGCAATACTGAGGCCATACGTTTGTTTTCCAGAGAACAAGGATACAAAATTACTAGATATATGCATTGAATTTACTGTAACTTGTTTTTGATAAACCGCGTAATACAGTCATTTAAATGTAAACATTTTAACTAATGCAATTTTTTCTCACTCAGATGGGGAGGGAGAGGGGCAGCTGTCTCCTCCTGTGGGAGCTGGAATCAACAGTAACAGCTGGAGCTTCCGCTATGGTGCTGGCCCTGGTTACGGCCCTCCTCAAGCCCTGAAGCCAGGAGAGATCCCCCCTGAAGCCTTCATAATTCCAGGCTCTCCTGCCATCATCTCCATCCGGCAGGACCCAGGTGCCGTGGATGATAAGGGCGAGTTCATCACTTTTGGAAAGAAAGAAGAATCCAAGAAGAAGAAAAAGAAGAAGAAGGAAGGAAAGAAAGACAAAAAGGATAAGGGAAAAGATGATGGAGATGAGTAAAGAAGATTGGGCTACCAAAATATTACAGCTATCAAGTTATGTTTGTAGCCGAAGTTAAGAGAAAGAGAAAACCAAATATATTGAAAACATAAAGAGAGGAAAAAATGTGTTCAGTGGCTATGACTACTAAACTACCATACCTACCATGCCCAGTCCTTGCCAGAAGATGGTTTGTGTAAAAAAACTAAATAAACACCTTTCTGTGAATGATTGGCTACTTCCCTAGTTCTGACCATTGAAATTTATCCAAGAAAGCACTTCAGTATGCAAAATGTAATCTGAGCCCACTCGAACCTTGTTAATGGCATTTACAACTGAGATGAGTCAAGTCCCTCTCCACTTTTAAAAGGATTTAACAAATTTCCAGTTAAACTGGATATGAACTCTCACGCCATACCAAGAGTGGAATTTGCTTTCGACTTGCCAAGAGAATGAAAACAATCTCCTCTGGCCCATGTCATGCCTTGATCTGCTGGAAACAAAGCTTTGTCATAAAATATGGCAAAAATCTAACTGCATCTTTATCAAAGCTTAGCACAAATGTTGTGTTTTTGTAAAAGACAGCTGTCTGACTCCTGTTAAAGCAAATCTTAAGTAAACGATTCCAGCCACATATGCAGGAATGTAGCAGTGTAATCCACCACACTTGCATTCGTTTACACACACCGCCTCAATGCAGGGCAAATCGATATCAAACACCAACTTCCATCCTGTTCCAAAACTAAAGCTGAAATCTCAGAATAGGAGTTCTTTACTCAATATATTTTACAAGAGCAAGTATATCTCTGCTTACACAATTACAAAACAATGCACACCCAAATTGTGCGAATCTAAATTTATACAGATGTGCATAGAGCTCCACTTACTAAACTCTTGTTTCTAGAAGCTTACAGGATTCTTGCTGATGCATAACATATTCAGAAATGCCTGTACGAAACCGCTGGCCGTCTACACTATGTACAGCTAAGGCCACCACAAGACTGGTGCAATCTCTCAGAGTCTGTAAAATAAAACAGTATGGATGCTTGTTGCCTATTTCAATACACACTCTCCCTCTGCTGCTGTTTTGAATGTTTGATAGATTTTCTCAAAGCATCATCTTGTTTCCTGCCAGCTATTTGTCTTAGTCCAGCAATGTGTCCTCATACCCTCTACTTCGTTTTCTGGTGTTACCAATGCTGTGTGTTCAGCACCATGTCAGTACTGCCCCCTGGTGGCTCACATTATACAATGTGATCAGAATCAGAGATTTCAATTATCTCATGCTTGGGCAAAAGGCATTTCTCTTGGAAAGATAAGCACACTTACACGCACACACAATGTTTATGACCTTACAGTTGTGGAAACACCATGGACTATGCAGTCATGCTTGTGTAGATGCCAGGATTTCAAGCTTCACTATATGGTGCTTACTTAGGCAAAATTGGAGAGTAGGATGGAGATTAGATTGAGATTAGATTAAGAGGACCACAGGGGTGGCAGTACCAAGTTTTTCTACTGTACATAGCCAAGGGGAAACGTACCTTAATGACGATTTCATAGATGTTGATTTGATTTATGTAAATAATCTGAATGCTTTTTAACATTCAGACATGCTTTCGTTTTCTGTTGTCTCTCCATTTTCCCTGTCTAGTCTGTAGAGATTCCGTTCAGTAAAGGAGAATAATGTTTGCACTGCTATGAGACCGTATCCTCATAAAGCACACACACACTTTCAGGTGTGCTTCAGTGCTGTCAGATCACCAAGTGACTGTTTGCATGTTAAACGCAGTAAAAACAGAAATGATATATAGATATAAATAAACAAATATGTTTTTCATAATTATTTTTTCTCAATTATAATGGAATTGGAGATGTGCATCGTCTCTTTTGAACTACGTAACATAAGTCTAAGTACTCACTCAAGCATTCGGAAACATGCACATACAGAGAGAAACACGCAGAGCGTCAAATAACACACAATATTGGCACTGTGCCAAATGACTTTAACATTCTAGTATATGTCATGCTGTAGTGTTATGGTCTGATTCTCTTTCCTCTACAACCTTATGATTTCTGAATTTAAAAGGATCATTTGTTTTGTGCTAGGCTTTGAAATCTTCCTGAAACACTGTAATGTGAACCAGTTCCTTCGTCCCTAAAGTGTAAACCTATCCCCATAAATTATATAAAAAATAACATAAAAAGCTCAAAATGATAAAAAAAATAAAAAGGGTCTATGTATTCTGCTTGTGTGTAGTAAATATCTATCAATTCATTCAGTGCCATGGTGGCGCTATGCTTTTGACTTTGACGGTGCAAATCTGTTGGACAAAAATTTTGTACACCTGCTCATGAGTGTAATGGTGTTTATTATTTTATATTACTTTATGAAATCTGGTAATGTGTTTCGTATATAAATCACAAATAAAGGTTTCTTTCATAAGTATGAAAGCATCATCTGGTTTTAATTTTGGCGGTTAATATATGTAATATTTGCTTTGTTTCTAGGCAGAACACTGGGGTTATAGTAGACGTGGACTAATACAATTTTTACCTAACACAAGTCGCTTTTGATAAATATGTATGTAACCAAATGCATAAATTAAAATATTATTGATCATACTAATTTATACTACATTCTAAGTATTAATTATTCACCACTAACATTCTGTATTCAAGACATTCATTTTCTTCTTACATATAAAAAAATGCTGAACGTCTTCATAAAACTATAGCTTGCAAATCAACACTTTAACATTGAATATTGTATACCTTGAATGGCCATTTCTGAGCTGACACAGCGCATGGTAACATGACTAAGCCTATATGCAAGACTAGTGGGTCTTCAGGCTTATGTTGGTTAAGCATTGGTGTATTTAACTCCGAAAGTTTGCTCAAATTTGCATGATTGTTTAACAATTTATGACTGTTTTAACTCTCTTTTAGGAACGTGAAACAGAAAGAACACGACACTATATACTATTTGCATGTTTGAGTGTGCAAGTCTCTTATGAGATATTTATAAATATAAAATATACGTCATATACTGGACTTCATTGCTTCAAACTGCTTTAATAAAATGGCAGAATGTTTGAAGGGTAAAAAAAGCTTGTGTCTTCTGTCAGCTTCAGATCATTCGATGCTTTAACAACATTCTGGCATTGTATTACATTTGTATATTGTATTACAATGAATATATGTCATTGTATGAGGAAGTGCTCAGTTTGTGTAATAGAGCTAACTAGAAAAAAATTGTTTTGTTTGCATTTGACCAGTGAGCAAATCCAATGCTATGGACAATCGGAAGTTGTAAATGTTTGTCTTTTTAGATACAATACGCATGCAATTAATAAATTAACAATATTTTTATGTATCGTATAAAAAAAACCATTAAAAAACCTTAAACCTATAAGCACTTTACGTGTTCAAGTTTCTATTCCAGTAGTCCTGTGATAATAGAAAGTGCTGTCCACGGTGCTGAAATAACATGCTCCCGTTTGTGGCGTATGTTACGTGTTAAACATCAAAAGATAATTTTTAAATTGCATGGCGCCCTAAATATTACCTGATATAGGTATAATATTTTGATAATACAAATTACTTGATAATTATTCAAAAAGAATACATTTCAGTATTTATTACTTATACTATAAAATGTTTTAGTTTTGTGTTTTCATAATGCATCTGCAATGTGGCAAACTACAAGTTTATATGTATTAAGCTCTTAAAAATAATTCCTCATTTTGTGAACAATTAATATTTCATAGAGACCTGTAGGGTAAAGATAAAACATCTGGCTTTTTTCTCATTATTATTAGGTCTTTTTTATTGATATGTCTATTTTAGAGTTATGTCAGGTTATTTATGAGCTTTTTATTTAATTACATTCTTAAGGAACAAAAAAAAACTGAATACAAAAAATAAAGCTACATTATTAAAAAAACATAATATGCGTCCCTTATATTGTTGTACACTACACTGTAAAAAAATCCTGTAAAATTTACAGTAAACTACTGGCAGCAGGGTTGCCAGCCAGTTACTGTAAATTGTACAGCCACAGTACTGTAATTTAATCTACAGCCATTGACTGTAATTGCAGAATACAGGAAAACTGTAATTTTGAATAGCAACAGTATAATGCTGTATTTTTTACAACAAATTGCTTGATTTTAATTCATTTTAATTAGAAGAAATACATAAATCACTGTATTTCCAGTACGTTCTGCATACTGGATATACAGTGTTTAATTTGACTTTAATTTGTAATTGATACAAAAATACATTACAGACGAATTGTGTACGTTGTTGTACATGAAATAATTTTATTCAGTTTCAACTTCAAAGTATCCAACATGGCTCTTTAAACATTCATGTTTAAACAACGCGTTAACCAACATTACCATCATAAACAAAATTGCAAAACAAGGCCCAAGTGAGTCTGTAAAACGGGTCCACATCTTGATCCATCAGAGCACAACAAGTAGCTAGAACTATGGAAACAAAACAAGAGAATAATGTTAGATATTCAATTTATAGTCAGAGAAAAACAGAGGACAACATATACAGTCAGAGAATAATATGATGTAATTCAATGATGAGATCTCTCTGTGTTTGTGTGCGTGTGTGTATGTGTGTGTGTGCGTGTGTGTGTGTCTGTGTGTGTGCGTGCATATCATTTAAATATTCTGGACTGCAGCAGGTTAAGCTGATCTCAAGTTAAACGCAAAGTGTCATACTTCTATAACTTAGTTTTTTTAAGCAAAAGCACACACCCATCAGATGCATGTTTTTCTATTCTTTTAACATTAGTCGAAAAACACTGGTGTCCGCGACATATTTAAATCAACCATTTTAGGAGGATTTCTATACAACAAATTTACTTTAGACTTAGAAAATATGGCGAAAACACCTTATAGTGTAGGATTAAATGCCAGTTATGAATTGGATAACTGCTCTTGAGCATTACTGCTGCTGACTTTTGTTATTTAGCGACGGAGGAAACAAAGACAAAACATGTTATTGGAAGTCACAGTACGGATCTTAATTTGAATTCCAATCATCTGAGGTTTCGCAAGACCCCTTGGATTACCAAGGAGATGAAGGTTCACTGTGAAGTGAACCTGGATTCTGATAATCTTTTTGTTGCCAAAAGGATAAACTGAGAGGTGATTTGTGGAACTACCTCCCCTTGTCTCTTGCATTTTTAATTTATACTTGAAAACCCTTTAGATCTTCATAACATTGTTTTAAAAATGCAGGACATCAATGATAACAATCCTGTTTTCCCCAGAGATTCAATAAAGCTTGAGATAAGTGAAGCAGCAATGATTGAAAGAAAATCACAAATAGCTTGTGCACGGGAATTACGGAGAGATATCTGTTACTGGACAGCTGGACCACGAGCAAGCCTCCTCACACGAAATGGAAGTTCAGGCGGAGGATGATGGAGGTCAGACACACTGTAAAGTTATTATTGAGATTAATGATGACAACGGACCTTTTATTTCTGTAAAGTCTCTAATAAATCCCATACCAGAAAACATTCCACCTGCTTCAGAGGCTGCTGTTGAGTGTAAAGGATCAAGACCCCTGTCTGGTCTGTTTCCGCTGCTCTGCCATGTCAACAGCTGTACATTCAATCTTATTTTATTTTTAGTACATCCAATTTGCTTGATCGCGGACAAATCACAGAATACAATGTAATAATAGCGACGAATGGTGGAACACCAACCTTATTTGCTAACTGAACATACATGTTTCAGATGTCAACGATAATTCCCCTTTCTTTGAGTTGGCCTCCTATTTTGTTTATATCTGAGAAAAACAAACGAGGCACATCCGTTTGTTACTCTGTTAGTGCAAAGGACCCAGACTTGAGACAAAATGGAACTGTACTTTACTCTTTGGTTTCCAGTAAGATTAATGGTGTCCCTCTGTCCTCGTTTTGTCTATTAATGCAGATATAGGGATGATTCATGCTGAAAGATAATTTGACTCTGAACAGTTCAGAAACTTCACAGTCCAAGTTGTTGCCAGAGAGAATGGCTCTCCATCAGTCATTAGTAACATGACTGTAAAAGTTTTTTATAACCAAAATGATAGCTCTCCACAGATATCAGACACTGTTCCAGAATATTAATTTTAAATTCTCCTGAAAATGATTCTCTCAGGTTCTCTGGTGTCGAACGTGATCACTGTGGATGCTGATTGTGGAGAGAAATGGCTCTCATATCAGATCGTGAAATGTACTGATCCAGGACTTTTCAGCATTGGTCTCCCTGTAGTGAACAGATCAAAACACATCAAGATATTTCTGAATCTGACAATATGAAGCAGAACATCATCATTTCAGTGGAGGATAATGGACAGCCGTCTCTCTCCTCAACCTGCACTGTTTATTTACTAATTTCTGAACGCCATGTCTGTGTATATATATATATATATATATATATTTGTAAATAGCTCATTAAAATCGTTTTATCAAATTTTATAAATTTTGCTAAACGTCAACCATTCAATCTTGTTGCTATGATAATTTAAAATTCAACTAAACATGACCAATCCAAACACACTTATGTGTTAACATGAATTAAGTGTGATATAAATCACATTTATTGCAAGCATACCTTATAATGGGAAGTTATTGCTAAAAGCATAAAAGATTATGCAGTACAATAACGTTGTCGTAAAGATATGGATAAGAAGAAATACTGAAGGGGATAAGTGTTGCCGTTTCAATTCGTACAAATATTGTTTGAAATGCATTTTGTATGAATCAAACTCATTTTGGTATAGCCTTTAATTAATCTGTAAGGGCTAAACATGTTCAGCACCACAAAGCTGGACAGCGCCTTGAATCTTTTACTTTCGCTGTAAAAATTATCTTTTTTACAAATTAATAATTCAGTAAATAAAAACGACTCAAAATCCATTTAAACGTAACCCGAGGTTAAAAGAACAAACAAGAAATAAACTTTGTAAAGCCATTTCGTCATGTCATAAAATTCACGAATGATGCAATGACCTGAAAATACTCATAGTGTCGCTCTTCACCAGCAATGCAGAGTGATGAGACTCTCCACCCACAAATAGTGTAATGTATGAAATAGTTGCTCTATCTGGCAGAAATAGGGACAGCACAAAATGGAGTAAACGTCCGTAAATGCAGATAGAATTTAAAATAGTTAATAAGCGTATAGCAGCGTTGGTAGAACGGCAACAATCGTACAACATTTGCGATGGACAACAGACGATTTTTAGTTCTTTTTTGTACGTGTTTTGTGGCGCTTGTTCTTTTCCCTCTGAAAATCGTCGGTGCAGATTGGAGCTACAGTGTTGCAGAAGAAATGAAGCGTCACTACGTTATCGGAAATGTAGCCAAGGATCTCAGGATTGATGTTAAAGAATTATCCGCTCGAAAGGCTCGGATAGACACAGAGGATAACAGCAGACGGTATTGTGATATTAATCTAAATTCTGCTGATTTCACCGTGGCGGAGACAATAGACCGGGAGGAGCTTTGCGGATCCCAAATTCCCTGCATTCTCAACTATGAGCTTTTCTTAGAAAATCCTCTTGAAGTGCATCGCATATTTCTGGAAATTCAGGATATAAATGACAACGCACCACGATTTCCAAATGAGCGCATTAACTTTGAAATACGAGAATCGGCAGTTAAAGGACAGCGATTCCGGTTGGATGAGGCACATGACTCCGACATTGGACACAACGCAGTGAACAGCTACTCACTACAGAAAAATGAACATTTTGCGGTTGCGATACATGATACTATGGATGGTGGAAAATTTGCAGAACTCATTCTAGAAAAAGAACTGGATCGTGAACAACAAAAGGATATAGACATGATACTCACGGCAACTGATGGTGGTACACCACAGAGATCTGGTACTGCTGTCATACACATTACTGTTCTAGATGCTAATGATAATGTGCCAGTATTCAGTCAGTCTGTTTATAAGGTTACTCTGCCTGAAAATACACCACCGGGTACATCAGTAATCACAGTGAGTGCGACAGATGCCGATGAAGGTCCAAACGGAGAAGTATCTTATGAATTCAGTAGAATGTCAGATAAAGCTGCAAAAATATTTTCTATTGATAAAACAACCGGAAACATTTTGGTATTTGGAGAAGTTGATTACGAAAAAGACAGACATTTTGAAATGGGAATTCAAGCAAAAGACGGATCTGGATTATCATCAACCGCTAAAGTCATCATAGATATAAGTGACGTGAATGACAATCCACCCAGAATCATTCTGAAATCTTTGAATAACCAGATACCTGAAAATTCAATGCCAGGTACTGAAGTGGGTATCATTAATGTTCAAGATAAGGATTCTGCAGAAAATCGGCAAATTCGTTGCGCTATTCAGCAAAATGTTCCTTTTAAACTAAACCCATCTGTTAAAAATTATTTCTCCCTAGTAACTACAAACGCTTTAGATCGAGAGAAAGAATCAGATTACAACATAACTGTAACAGCAACTGATGGGGGATCTCCACCATTATCCACCTCCATGACCATTCATTTATCTATCTCTGATGTGAATGACAATCCTCCTGTCTTTGCGCAGCAGTCCTACAGTGCTTATGTGACTGAAAACAACAAACCAGGCACATCTGTTTCTTCTGTAAGTGCAAATGACCCAGACTGGAGACAGAACGGTACTGTGGTTTATTCTCTGGTGTCCAATGAGATCAATGGTGTTCCAGTTTCCTCATTTGTATCTATTAATGGAGATACAGGAGTGATTCATGCTGTAAGATCATTTGACTATGAGCAGTTCAGAAACTTTACACTCCAAGTTGTTGCCAGAGATAACGGATCCCCTCCACTCAGCAGTAACGTGACTGTAAAAGTCTTCATAACAGATGAGAATGATAACTCTCCACAGATATTATATCCTGTTCCAGACGGAAAATCTTCAATGACTGAGATTCTGCCTAAAATGACTCTCTCGGGGTCTCTGGTGTCAAAGGTGATCGCTGTTGATGCTGATTCTGGACAGAACGCATGGCTCTCCTATCAGATTGTGAAATCTACTGATCCGGGACTTTTCATCATTGGTCTCCACAGTGGAGAGATCAGAACACAACGAGACATTTCTGAAATTGACAATATGAAGCAGAATCTCATTATTTCCGTGAAGGATAACGGACAGCCATCTCTCTCCTCAACCTGCGCTGTAAATTTACTAATTTCTGACAACCTCTCTGAAGTCCCAGAACTAAAAGATATGATTTATGAGGAGAGCAACTCCAAATTAACATCATACTTGATCATTGCATTAGTGTCCGTGTCCACGTTTTTCCTGACATTTATTACGCTTATTCTGGCCTTGAAGGTTTGTCGCAGGAGAAAGCCCAGACTTTTGTTTGATGGAGCAGTAGCAGTCCCCGGCGCATATCTCCCTCCTAACTATGCAGATGTGGATGGAGTAGGAACCCTCCGCAGCACTTACAATTACGACGCATATCTAACAACCGGCTCGCGCACCAGTGACTTCAAGTTTGTTAGATCGTATAATGACAACACACTTCCAGCAGGAGGAACTCTGAAACAGGAACACAACAGACAGTTTGACTCCAGCATATTAACCATAGACGATACTGAAGATGATAGTGAGGTAAGAGACAATTCACCCTTGTCCAACCATTTTTATAACAACAATTTGCGTAGCCTTATTTAACTACTTTATATAGCATTTGAAGAAAATTTCACCAGTTAGAACATTGTGGCATATTTTAAAGTGGGCAATCAATGAGAAACTCTCACTCATTTACAACACAGAGTTTAACAACAAGTTTTAAAACTATATGTGCATCACCTGTCGTCAAGATTTCAATGCAGGGAGCATCAAATGCTAATTAAAATGAATTAAAAATATGTCTTTTTTATTTTTTGTATAGCGAATCTTTTTACTTGCACTACGCACATGCTTTACTTTACCAATAAAGCAGAATACAATATTGTATTTGGCGTTTTAAAAAAAAAAACATAGAGATGTTTACTTGAATTATTATTTTGTCCTTATTGCTTCATTTATGTCTTTTTTACGACATTCTCATATCATCCATTGTTGGTCTAAGCCGTTTGTAAAGTAACCTATTTATTTTCCTCCAAAGATTAAACGAATTTTAACACGATTTTTAAATTAGCTCTCGTCTAGAGACTAATACAGTAAACAAGATTTAGATTATTATTGGTTATATTTTTACGTACATTGCCTGTGCTAAATCAGTCGGTTTCAGCACCACAAACGCGGACAACGCCTGTGCAGACTTGTGTATGTTGGCCTATAAGAGGTGATGTTTTTTTTTGTTCGTTCCAGTATCATTCACTTTAAATAGATTAGATATTTTTTTAACATTCCAGTTTGAAAATAGTTACACTCCTGTTGTTACCTTGCTTTATTCATCCGTTTTTTGGTCAAATACAAGAATGTTGCAATAAACTGAAAATACTCAGAGTGTCACTATTCACCAAGAGTGAAGAGCTATGCGTCTCTCCTCCTACATTTGATGAATGCAATAGCAGCTCTGTCTGTTAGAAAACCTCGTAACAAAATGGAGTAGTCATTTGTCGAAGCTGAGAAAATTATTGAAATACCCTGCGACAAATGTCTCTTTTGGACAAATGAAGCATAGGTAACACAAACTCTTCAAATATGGAACACGGATTTGTTATTCCCTTTTGCGCTTGTTTGGTTGGTATCCTTGCCTTTCCTCTGAGAATCTATTGTGCAGATCTGAACTACAATGTTCCAGAAGAAATAAAGCGCCAGTATGTGATTGGAAATGTAGCCAAGGATCTTGGGATTATTGCTAAAGAATTGTCTGCTCGAAAAACTCGGATAGACACAGAGGAAAACAGCAAACGGTATTGTGATATTAATTTACATTCTGGTGATTTATTCGCGGTAGAGACTATAGACCGGGAGGAGCTTTGCGGTTCACGAATTTCCTGCATTCTCAGTTATGAGCTTGTACTAGAAAATCCCCTTGAAGTGCATCGCATTTTACTGCAAATTGAGGATATAAATGACAACGCACCAGAATTTCCAAATGAGCGCATTAACTTTGAAATCAGAGAATCAGCAGTTAAAGGACAGCGATTCCGTTTGGATGAAGCACAAGACTCCGACACTGGACATTATGCAGTGAAAAGCTACTCGCTACAGAAAAATGAACATTTTTCATTAACAGTACATGATTCTGCAGATGGTGGAAAATTTGCAGAACTCGTTCTAGATAAAGAACTGGATCGTGAACAACAGAAGGATATAGACATGGTGCTCACGGCAATTGATGGTGGTACACCACAGAGATCTGGTACTGCTGTCATACACATTACTGTTCTAGATGCTAATGATAATGTGCCAGTATTCAGTCAGTCTGTTTATAAGGTTACTCTGCCTGAAAATACACCGCCGGGTACATCAGTAATCACAGTGAGTGCGACAGATGCCGATGAAGGTCCAAACGGAGCAGTGTCGTATGAATTCAGTAAAATATCAACTAAAGCAGTAAAATTATTTTCCATTGATAAAACAACAGGACAAATTGCGGTGATCGGAGAAATTGACTATGAGAAAGAACAAAATTTTGAAATGGGAATTCAAGCCAAAGATGCATCTGGCCTATCATCAACTGCTAAAGTGATCTTAGATATAAGTGACGTTAACGACAACCCACCGAGAATCAATCTGAAATCTTTGATTAACCCCATACCTGAAAATTCAGTGCCAGGTACTGAAGTGGGTATCATTAATGTTCAAGATAAAGATTCGGGAGAAAATCGGCAGATTCGTTGCTCTGCTCAGCAAAACGTTCCTTTTAAACTAAACCCATCTATTAAAAATTATTTCTCTCTAGTAACTACAAACGCATTAGATCGAGAGAAAGAATCAGATTACAACATAACTGTAACAGCAACTGATGGGGGATCTCCACCATTATCCACCTCCATGACAATTCATTTATCTATCTCTGATGTGAATGACAATCCACCCATATTTGAGCAGCAGTCATACAGTGCTTTTGTGACTGAAAACAACAAACCAGGCACCTCTGTTTCTTCTGTCATTGCAAATGACCCAGACTGGAGACAGAACGGTACTGTGGTTTATTCTCTGGTGTCCAATGAGATCAATGGTGTTCCAGTTTCCTCATTTATATCTGTTAATGGAGATACAGGGGTGATCCATGCTGTAAGATCATTTGACTATGAGCAGTTCAGAAACTTTACAATCCAAGTTGTTGCCAGAGATAACGGATCCCCTCCACTCAGCAGTAACGTGACTGTGAAAGTCTTCATAACAGATGAGAATGATAACTCTCCACAGATATTATATCCTGTTCCAGACGGAAAATCTTCAATGACTGAGATTCTGCCTAAAACGACTCTCTCGGGTTCTCTGGTGTCAAAGGTGATCGCTGTGGATGCTGATTCTGGACAGAACGCATGGCTCTCCTATCAGATTGTGAAATCTACTGATCCGGGACTTTTCCGCATTGGTCTCCACAGTGGAGAGATCAGAACACAACGAGACATTTCTGAAGCAGAAAATATGAATCAGAATCTCTTTATATCAGTGAAGGATAACGGACAACCTTCTCTCTCTACAACATGCGCTGTACATTTACTCATTTCTGACAACCTTTCTGAAGTTTCGGAGCTTAATGATGTGATTTATGAGGAGAGCAAATCCAATTTAACGTCATACTTGATCATTGCATTAGTGTCCGTGTCCACCTTTTTCCTGACATTTATTTCACTGATTCTGGCCCTAAAAGTTTGTCGCAGGCAAAAACCAAGACTTTTGTTGGATGGAGCAGTAGCAGTCCCCAGTGCCTATCTGCCTCCTAACTATGCAGATGTGGATGGAGCAGGAACTCTCCGCAGCACTTACAATTACGACGCGTATCTTACTACGGGATCCCGCACCAGTGACTTCAAGTTTGTTAGATCGTATAATGACAACACACTTCCTGCTGAGGGCACTCTAAAACAGGAACACTTTAGACACGTTGTACCGAGCATTATAACACTAGACGGGACAGAGGACGACGACGAGGTAAGAGATTAATCACTCATGTGGACTTTTTACTACAATAATCAATGTTACCTTGATTCACTACACAGTATTTGAAAAAAGAACCGCCTATTAAGATATTATGACATATCTTCCAATAAAATGAACAATCAAAGAAAACATCACTTATTACAATTAAAATAGTCACAGTTTTACAAGCCTGAAAGCTGTGTATCATTAGCCTATAACTTTACTGTTTGGATAGATTTTTATTGCAGAGAATCTGAAAACACTAAGTAGTGAAAAATATTTAAATTAATGGACATTTTTCTTTTGCAAAATATTTAAAACGGATATTTTTCTGTTGTGAAATATTTGTTCTAATCATTTATTTCAAGCCGTACACATTTTGCGTACAGTTTTGGAAAATATAAAGAGGTTAACAAATTCATTTTTAATTATGTTCTATTGGCAGTTTGTTAATGAACCATAGAGGTCTTTATCAATCATTCTCTTAATATCCATTGCTGTTCTAAGCCGTTTGTAAAGTAGCGTATTTGTTTTCGGTCACTTTCAAAGGTTAATGAGTTTTTATGACAATTGTAAAATTGCATCCCACTTGTAAAAAACAATTATTAATTGTTGGAATAACTGAAAAGTAACCTACGTTTTTATTTTAAAAAGTTGTTTTTGTAGTAGTTCAAATCTATGTTTTCGTCCAATTTAAGCGAAGTCATTGGTTCAGCACCACAAACGCGGATAGTGCTTGTTGCAGACTTTTTTCACTTTAGGCTTTTGAAGACGTGATATATTCTATCACTTTTCCAAAATCCTTCACTTTAAAGTACATGAATTTGAAAAAATCCCATTTAAATATACTAATACTTTCTGTAGATAATTATAGGAATGATTATCTTAATATGCTGGATTTCTGTATAACTATACAGGCCCCTTTAAGGGAACCCCTGGTCTGTTTCCGGTCTGCGTGATACGTCACTTGTGTTACATGTGGTATACTGGTTGCATGCTGGAGCGGATGCTAATAAAGAACTTCAAGTTAACAATGTCAAGGACTGTTGTAATTTTATAGAGACACACAACACTTTCTGTAGCTAGCTTCCTTTATTCCTTTCGGTTTTCCGTAAAATATACGAATATTGCGATATACAGAAAATACTCAGAGTGTCGCTATTCACCAACAGTGCAGAGTAATGCATCTCCCCTCCTACATTTAATATATGCAACAGCAGCTCTATCTGTTAATGAAAGCAGCACAAAATGGAGTAGTCGTCCGTCGACGATAGGAATTTCTTTTTACAGCAAGCGTTAAGAGTAAACGTTGGATAAATAAACTTATCAACCTTAATACTCCAAATATGGAAAACGGATTCTCAATTCCTTTTTGGACATCATTAGTAGCTCTCCTTGTGTTTCCTATGAACATCTTTTGTGCAGATCTGAACTATAATGTTCCAGAAGAAATGAAGCGCCAATATGTGATCGGAAATACGGCCAAGGATCTCGGGATTAATGTACAACAATTGTCCGCTCGAAAGGCTCGAATAGACACGGAGGATAACAGCAGACGGTATTGTGATATTAATCTAAATTCTGGTGATTTAATCGTGGCAGAGACAATAGACCGGGAGGAGCTTTGCGGTTCACGATTTTCCTGCATTCTCAGTTATGAGCTTGTACTAGAAAATCCTCTTGAAGTGCATCGCATTTTACTGCAAATTCAGGATATAAATGACAACGCACCTCGTTTTCCAAATGAGCGCATTAACTTTGAAATCACAGAATCAGCAGCTAAAGGACAGCGATTCCGTTTGCTTGAGGCACATGATTCGGATATTGGACATAATGCAGTGAAAAGCTACTCACTACAGAAAAATGAACATTTTACTTTAAGTGTTCGTGATACTGCAGATGGAGGAAAATACGCTGAACTTGTACTGGAAAAGGAACTGGATCGTGAACAACAGAAGGAAATAGACATGGTGCTCACAGCAACTGATGGTGGTACACCACAGAGATCTGGTACTGCTCTCATACTGATTACAGTTCTAGATGCTAATGATAATGTGCCAGTATTCAGTCAGTCTGTTTATAAGGTTACTCTGCCTGAAAATACACCACCGGGTACATCAGTAATAACAGTGAGTGCGACAGATGCTGACGAAGGTCCAAACGGTGAAGTATCATATGAATTCAGCAGAATTTCAGATAAGGCTGCAAAGATATTTTCTATTGAAAAAACAACAGGACAGATAATGGTGATCGGAGAAATCGATTACGAAAATGAAAAAGAATATGAAATGGGAATCCATGCTCAAGATGCATCTGGATTATCATCAACTGCAAAAGTGATCGTAGATATAAGTGACAGGAATGACAATCCACCCAGAATCATTCTGAAGTCTTTAAATAACCCGATACCCGAGAATTCAATGCCAGGTACTGAAGTGGGTATCATTAATGTTCAAGACAAAGATTCAGGAGAAAATCGGCAGATTCGTTGCTCTGTTCAGCAACATGTTCCTTTTACACTAAACCCATCTATTAAGAATTATTTCTCTCTAGTGACTACAAATGCTTTAGACCGAGAGAAAGAATCAGATTACAACATAACTGTAACAGCAACTGATGGGGGATCTCCACCATTATCAACCTCCATGACAATTCATTTATCTATCTCTGATGTGAATGACAATCCTCCTCTCTTTGAGCAGCAGTCATACAGTGCTTATGTGACTGAAAACAACAAACCAGGAACATCTGTTTCTTCTGTCATTGCAAATGACCCAGACTGGAGACAGAACGGTACTGTTGTTTATTCTCTGTTGTCCAGTGAGGTCAATGGTGTTCCAGTTTCCTCATTTGTATCTATTAATGGAGATACAGGAGTAATTCATGCTGTAAGATCATTTGACTACGAGCAGTTCAGAAACTTTACAATCCAAGTTGTTTCCAGAGATAACGGATCCCCTCCTCTCAGCAGTAATGTGATAGTGAAAGTCTTTATAATGGATGAGAATGATAACTCTCCACAGATATTGTACCCTGTTCCAGACGGAAAATCTTCAATGACTGAGATTTTACCTAAAATGACTCTCTCGGGGTCTCTGGTGTCAAAGGTGATCGCTGTTGATGCTGATTCTGGGCAGAACGCATGGGTCTCCTATCATATCGTGAAATCTACCGATCCGGGACTTTTCACCATTGGTCTCCATAGTGGAGAAATCAGAACACAACGCGACATTTCTGAGTCTGACAATATGAAGCAGAATCTCATTATTTCAGTGAAGGATAACGGACAACCATCTCTCTCTACAACATGTACTGTAAATTTATTAATTTCTGACAACCTCTCTGAAGTCCCAGAACTTAAAGATGTGACATATGAGGAGAGTGACTCTAACTTAACATCATACTTGATAATTTCATTAGTGTCCGTGTCCACCTTTTTCCTGACATTTATTACACTGATAGTGGCCCTAAAGGTTTGTCGGAGGAGAAAGCCCAGACTGTTGTTTGATGGAGCAGTGGCAGTGCCCAGTACCTATCTGCCTCCTAACTATGCAGATGTGGATGGAGCAGGAACTCTCCATAGCTCTTACAATTACGACGCATATCTAACAACGGGCTCGCGCACCAGTGACTTCAAGTTTGTTCGATCGTATAATGACAACACACTTCCAGCTGGAGGAACTATGAAACAGCAACACGACATACTGTTTGACCCCAACATTTTGACACTAGACCTAACAGAAGATGACAGTAAGGTAAGATTTAATTCGCTCTTGTAGATTATTTTTTATTAAAACAATTTGCGCAGCCTCATTTAAGTACCGAATACAGTTTTTAGTGAGAAAACAACAACAGTAAGAGTAGTGTGGCACATCTTATTATGGGCAATACATAATAAACTCTCAAGATATGGTTTAAACCATAAGCTTTAAAGCTATAAAGGTATCATTTATCTTCCACTTTTTATTGCAGGGAGACTAACAATAATTTATTGCATTGGTAAAAAATATTTTAAAAATAAACTATTTTACGATATCAATTAAACAATACATAATGTTGCATTTAGCAGTTTAAGAAAACACACAAAGGTTTACTTTATTTATATTGTTAATGAGTTTGTTAGGCCTTTCTCAATAAGTCTCATGTCAGCATTTGTTGTTCTATGCCATTTGTAAAGTAGCGTGTATCATTTTCTTTCTGTCATATACAAAGATTATACGATTTTTTAACCATAATTTAAAATGAACTCTCACTTTTAAACTAATACAACAAACGGTATTTTTCATACATGTGTAAAAAAAGTACTGTTTGGTCGAAGAACGGGATGTAAATCATTTCTTTATGAAGGTGGTTTAAAAAATTGAAGTTATATATTTTGTACATTGTCTATGCAAATTCAGTCGGTTTCAGCACCACAACGCGGACAGCACCTGTGCAGACTTATTCACTTTGGACATGGTAATGCCTATTTATACCGTTCCATTAATTACTTTAAAGCATATTCAATTTTTTTAAATATTCCAATTCGAAAACAGTAATACTTCTGCTGCTAACTTGCATTATTCCTCTCGGGGCTTTTTGTCTAATAAACGAATGTTGCAATGAACAAAATATACGCAGAGCGTCGCTATTCACCAAGAGTGCAGAGTAATGCGTCTCCCCTCCTACATTTAATATACACGCAAAAGCAGTCTGTTAGAAAAAACTGGCACAAAACGGAGTAGTCGTTCGTCGATGCTGAGAAAATTATTGAAATAGCATCCGTCAAGATTTTCTTTTGGGCAAATAAACCATAGGCAACATCAGCTAAATATGGAACACGGATTTTTATTTTATTTTTGTGGGAGTATCATTGCCCTCCTCGTCTTTCCTTTGAGGATCGATTGTGATCTGAGATACGATATTCCAGAAGAAATGAAGCGCCAGTATGTGATTGGCAATGTAGCAAAGGATCTCGGCATTGATGCTAAACAATTGTCCGCTCGAAAGGCTCGAATAGACACAGAGGATAACAGCAAACGGTATTGTGATATTAATCTAAATTCTGGTGATTTACTCGTGGTAGAGACTATAGACCGCGAGGAGCTTTGTAGTTCTCAAATTCCCTGTGTACTCAGTTATGAGCTTGTACTAGAAAATCCTCTCGACGTGCATCGCATATTTCTGAAAATTCTGGATATAAATGACAACGCACCAAGATTTCCAAACGACCGTATCAATTTGGAAATTACAGAATCAGCAGATAAAGGACAGCGATTCCGCTTGTACGAGGCACATGATTCAGACATTGGACGTAACGCGGTGGAGAGCTACTCAATACAGAAAAATTAACATTTTATTTTAACTGTACATGATACTGGGGATGGAGGAAAATACGCTGAACTCGTACTAGAACAAGTATTGGATCGTGAACAACAGAAGGAAATAGACATGGTGCTCACAGCAACCGATGGTGGTACACCACAGAGATCTGGTACTGCAGTCATACACATTACTGTTCTAGATGCTAATGATAATGTGCCAGTGTTCAGTCAGTCTGTTTATAGGGTTACGCTGCCTGAAAATATACCACCAGGTACATCAGTAATCACAGTGAGTGCGACAGACGCCGATGAAGGTCAGAACGGAGAAGTATCATATGAATTCAGTAAAATATCAGATAAAGCTGCAAAAATATTTTCTATTGATAAGATAACTGGACAAGTTGTGGTAACTGGAGAAATTGATTTTGAAAACGAAAAAAAATATGAAATGGGAATTCACGCTCAAGATGCATCTGGATTGTCATCGACTGCTAAAGTGATTATAGATATAAGTGACGTGAATGACAATCCACCCAGAATCATTCTGAAATCGTTGAATAACCAGATACCTGAAAATTCAATGCCAGGTACTGAGGTGGGTATCATTAATGTTCAAGACAAAGATTCAGGAGAAAATCGGCAGATTCGTTGCTCTCTTCAGCCACATTATCCTTTTAGACTAAACCCATCTGTTAAAAATTATTTCTCTCTAGTAACTACAAATGCTTTAGATCGAGAGAAAGAAGCATATTACAACATAACTGTCACAGCAACTGATGCGGGATCTCCACCATTATCCACATCCATGACAATTCATTTATCTATCTCAGATGTGAATGATAATCCACCTGTTTTTGAGCAGCAGTCATACAGTGCTTATGTGACTGAAAACAACAAACCAGGCACATCTGTTTCTTCTGTCAGCGCAAATGACCCAGACTGGAGACAGAACGGTACTGTGGTTTATTCTCTGGTGTCCAATGAGATCAATGGTGTTACAGTTTCCTCATTTATATCTGTTAATGGAGATACAGGGGTGATCCATGCTGTAAGATCATTTGACTATGAGCAGTTCAGAAACTTTACAATCCAAGTTATTGCCAGAGATAACGGATCCCCTCCACTCAGCAGTAACGTGACTGTGAAAGTCTTCATAACAGATGAGAATGATAACTCTCCACAGATATTATATCCTGTTCCAGACGGAAAATCTTCAATGACTGAGATTCTGCCTAAAACGACTCTCTCGGGTTCTCTGGTGTCAAAGGTGATCGCTGTGGATGCTGATTCTGGACAGAACGCATGGCTCTCCTTTAAGATTGTGCAATCTACTGATCCGGGACTTTTCATCATTGGTCTCCATAGTGGAGAGATCAGAACACAACGAGACATTTCTGAAATTGACAATATGAAGCAGAATCTCATAATTTCATTGAAGGATAATGGACAACTATCTCTGTCTACAACCTGCGCTGTGAATTTAGTAATTTCTGACAACCTTTCTGAGGTTCCAGAACTGAAAGACATGACTTATGAGGAGAGCAACTCCAATTTAACCTCATACTTGATCATTGCATTAGTGTCGGTGTCCACCTTTTTCTTGACCTTCATTACACTGATTCTGGCCTTGAAGGTTTGTCGCAGGAGAAAGCCCAGACTGTTGTTTGATGGAGCAGTCGCGGTGACCGGCGCATATCTCCCACCTAATTATGCCGACGTGGATGGAGCAGGAACTCTCCGCAGCACGTACAATTACGACGCGTATCTAACAACGGGCTCTCGCACAAGTGACTTCAAGTTTGTTAGATCGTACAATGACAACACACTTCCAGCTGGAGGAACTCTGAAACAGGAACACAATAGACATTTTGACCCACAAATAATATCATTAGATGTTACAGAAGATGACGGTGAGGTAAGAAATTGTTAACTCATCTTTATACAAAATTGATTTAGCTTCATTGAAATACAATTCTTTTTTTTTCAAAATACCCGCAGTTAGAATATTATTGAATATCTTACATTAAAGTGAGCAAGAAACGAGTAACTCTCAGTGTCGCAGTTTATCCAAAAGCCTTTAGAGGCTTGTGTTTACTTATAATATCGTCCTGATTTCATTGCAGTAACCTATTGAAAACGAATATACAACAGAGATCTTTGATTTACGGAAAAAGTGATGTCATCATTTGTTGCTCCTCGCACACAAGTCACGTTACCACTAAAACAGAATACAATGTTGTTATGTAACAATTTTTGAAACATACAGAGGTTTAGGTTTTTAATTATATCTTTTGTCTCTTTTGCTTACGTTCCCGTTTTGTTAATGAATTATTGAGCCCTTATCACTCATTCCCATACTGTCATGTGCTGTTCTAAGCCGTTTGTAAAGTAAAGTATTTCTTATAGGTCATTTCCAAACGTAAAATTAAGCATTAGCCCTACTTTTAAATTAAAGCTCGTTTTGAGATTAATATACCGAAACTGTTTTTGTTATAAAAAAAGGAGAACAATTGGACGACGAACCGAGTAAAAGCATTTCTCTTTCGTTTGCGAAATTTTATTTTATTTTAAATTGGAGATTTTGTTTTCGTACATTATTTATGCGAAGTCAGCAGGTTTCAGCACCACAAAGACGGACAGGGCCTGTTTAGATTTTTCACTTTTGCCTTGAAGACGTCATATTTGTCTATTCCTTGTATTATTCATGTTAATGTAGATTACATTTTCAAAGTAATAAACTAACGACACAGTAGGCCTAATACTTCTGCCAATACCTTGCTTTATCCCTTTCAGTTTTTCGTAAAATACACATGTTGCAATGGACAGAAAATACTCAGTGTGTCGCTATTCACCAAGAGTACAGAGTCATGCGTCTCTCCTCCTACATTTAATGCATGCAACAGCAGCTCTGTCTGTTAGAAAACACCCGGCACAAAATGGAGTAGTCATCCGTCGACGCTGGATTTTTTTTGGAATACGATGAATTAAGACATTATTTTGAGCATATAAACCATAGTCAACATCAGCTATCTAAATATGGAAAAAGGATTTTCAATTCCTTTTTGTACGTGTTTTGTTACTCTATTTGTGTTCCCTCTGAGAATCTATTGTGCAGATTTGATCTACAATGTTCCAGAAGAAATTGAGCGCCAGTATGTAATAGGAAATGTAGCCAAGGATCTGCGGCTTGATGTGAAACAATTGTCCGCTCGCAAGGCTCGATAGACACAGAGGATAACGGCAAACGGTATTGTGATATTAATATTAAAACTGGTGATTTATTCGTGGCGGATACAATTAACCGGGAGGAGCTTTGTGGTTCTCGCATGTCCTGCGTTCGCAGTTATGAACTTGTCCTAGAAAATCCTCTTGAAGTGCACCGTATAATTGTACAAATTCAGGATATAAATGACAACGCACCAAGATTTCCAAACGAGCGCATTAACTTCGAAATCACAGAATCAGCAGATAAAGGACAGCGATTTCGTTTGGAGGAGGCACATGACTCCGACATTGGACACAACGCAGTGAAGAGCTACTCACTGCAGAAAAATGAACATTTTACTTTAACCGTTCATGAAACTGCAGATGGAGGAAAACACGCAGAACTCGTTCTAGAAAAGGAACTGGATCGTGAACAACAGAAGGAGATAGATGTGATACTCACGGCAATCGATGGTGGTACACCACAGAGATCTGGGACTGCTCTCATACACATTACTGTTCTAGATGCTAATGATAATGTGCCAGTGTTCAGTCAGTCTGTTTATAAGGTTACTCTGCCTGAAAATACACCACTGGGTACATCAGTAATCACAGTGAGTGCGACAGATGCCGATGAAGGTCCAAACGGAGGAGTATCATATGAATTCAGTAAAATATCAGACAAAGCCGCAAAATTATTTTCTATTGATAAAACAACAGGACAAATTGTGGTGATCGGAGAAATTGATTATGAGGAAGAACAAAATTTCGAAATTGGAATTCAAGCAAAAGACGCATCTGGCCTATCATCAACTGCTAAAGTGATCATAGATATAAGTGACGTGAATGACAATCCACCCAGAATCATTCTGAAATCGTTGAATAACCAGATACCTGAAAATTCAATGCCAGGTACTGAAGTGGGTATCATTAATGTTCAAGATAAAGATTCAGGAGAAAATCGGCAGATTCGTTGCACAATTCAGCAACATGTTCCTTTTACACTAAACCCATCTATTAAAAATTATTTCTCTCTAGTAACTACAAACGCTTTAGATCGAGAGAAAGAATCGGATTACAACATAACTGTAACAGCAACTGATGGGGGATCTCCGCCATTATCCACCTCCATGACAATTCATTTATCTATCTCTGATGTGAATGACAATCCTCCTGTCTTCGAGCAGCAGTCATACAGTGCTTATGTGACTGAAAACAACAAACCAGGCACCTCTGTTTCTTCTGTCATTGCAAATGACCCAGACTGGAGACAGAACGGTACTGTGGTTTATTCTCTGGTGTTCAGTGAGATCAATGGTGTTCCAGTGTCCTCTTTTATATCTATTAATGGAGATACTGGGGTATTCATGCTGTAAGATCATTTGACTACGAGCAGTTCAGAAACTTTACAATCCAAGTTGTTGCCAGAGATAATGGATCCCCTCCACTCAGCAGTAACGCGACCGTGAAGGTCTTCATAACAGATGAGAATGATAACTCTCCACAGATATTATATCCTGTTCCAGACGGAAAATCTTCAATGACTGAGATTCTTGCTAAAACAACTCTTTCGGGGTCTCTGGTGTCAAAGGTGATAGCTGTGGATGCTGATTCTGGACAAAACCGCATGGCTCTCCTATCAGATCGTGAAATCTACTGATCCGAGTCTTTTCATCATTGGTCTCCATAGTGGAGAGATCAGAACACAACGAGACATTTCTGAATCTGACAATATGAAGCAGAATCTCATTATTTTAGTGAAGGATAATGGACAACCTTCTCTGTCCACAACCTGCACTGTAAACCTATTAATTTCTGACAACCTTTCTGAGGTTCCAGAACTGAAAGACATGACTTATGAGGAGAGCAACTCCAGTTTAACCTCATACTTGATCATTGCATTAGTGTCTGTGTCCACCTTTTTCTTGACCTTCATTACACTGTTTCTGGCCCTCAAGGTTTGTCGCAGGAGAAAGCCCAGACTTTTGTTTGATGGAGCAGTAGCAGTCCCTGGCGCATATCTCCCTCCTAACTATGCAGACGTAGATGGAGCAGGAACTCTTCGCAGCACTTACAATTACGACGCGTATCTAACAACGGGCTCGCGCACCAGTGACTTTAAGTTCGTTAGATCGTATAATGACAATACACTTCCTGCTGAAGGCACTCTGAAACAGGAACACAATAAACATTTCACCCCAAACATAATATCACTAGACGTTACAGAAGATGACGATGAGGTAAGAGATTATCCACTCATATGGACTCTGTATAACAATAATTAATGTAATCTTATATTCGTACTATACACTCTAAAAAAAGGCTGGTTTAAAACAACCCAATATGGGTCATTTTAACCCAGTCAGTTGGGTTAAATCTTTGTCCCAACATGCTGGGTTGTTTTATTTAATTCAACTTTTACATTTCTGGTTTAAAACAAACACAAAATGTTTGAAAATAATGATAAAATCACAGAATTACTGGAGGCATCAGTAAGAATCAAAATTGAAGTTTTTTAAGGATCGAAATGCAAGACAAAAGAAATTCATAAAAACTTGAAAATGTTAATGCTCAATTAACACTAAAACGGCATATCAAACGCTTCGATGCAATTTATGTTTATGCATATTAAAAATAATAAAGATCACTAAATTACATTAGTTTAGATTTTAACATATGCATAAAGTGGCGCAAGGAAACAGCAATAGTTTGACAACTTTCCACTTCAAAAAATCATAGCTTTTTACAAAATACAGTGAACAAAGCGGCACAAGTAAAATGCTTTAGGGCAATTCCAGCGTTGTGGATGTGACAAAAACACTCAGAGAAGGTATTTGTTACCAATATACTGAACCATTTATTTTTATTTTACTAAACCCTTCTTGATAGAACTGGACAAATATCATAAAATATCAGTCTATGCACAAGTTTTCTATTTTAAAGAAAGGAAATAAACAAGCGTTATGGATGTGAAAAAGGGACACTGTATTCGGAAAAAAGAAACTTTGTAGGATGTCTGTGAACTAAATGTACAAACCTGAAGCAGTTATACCTTAACTTGAAGAGAGACCTCACACGGATTTGATCGACCAAATGTTGATAAGGTGCAGTTAATACAGTAAAACCTTTGGTAAAAACTTTTTTCATGGTATTGGTTGACATTTGCAAGGAATGTATTAGTCCGAGAACTTTCCTGTTCATATAAACTCACAATGTTTTTTTAAAAGCTTTAATTATATTGGTTCCAGGACTACTTAACCTGACATCCACGGTGCAGTCTTACTGAAGAGGATTATTTTCCTAGGAGTTTGTAGACAACAGTGTGGTGTGCACTTTTAGAAATGGATGTCCAGCAGAGGGTTTCTTTATCAATTTGTTCATCTAATAAGAGAAACACAGACAAGAAAAGAGACAAGAGAATAATGTAAGGAAACTGGCCTACCCAGAGCACAATGAATTATAATTAATATAAAGAAGTACATTAGCATTTTACCTAAATAAGGTTTACCTTTAAGCTTGGTATCAGGACATCCAAGTTCCAGACTTCTTTCTCCTGAATAGAATGATCCATTATTATTAGCTGTGTTCTGCAACCTGTCAGTTTGGGGGAAGAAGAAGAGTGGCAGAGGCTGTAAATTCTAGGGCTGTACTACAGAGAGTGAAATACAGTCTTAAAAATTATATTAAAAACGATAACACAACTTTTAACTAATTCGACACACTCAGGGATATGTAGAAGGATACAAAGACCATGTTCGTTTCATATATCCAAGATTAATTATATCGCACGGTTAACCACTAACGTTATAAGAGTGGCTACTCCCGAAGCACTGGCCGAGGTAGAGCTGATGCTCACACCTCCGACAGTGTCTTGACAAATTCTCAAAGAGGCGTTATGTTTATACATAAATCACGTATTTGAATTGTTAACAACTACATTCTCGTCTAAAAGACTATTAAAACTACGTTTCATTACCGAACATTAGTGGTATTTATAAAAAAAATGCTGGATGTTTGCTCATGACACGACGCTCTCGTGTCGACCTTAAACTAATATCAAGATGCGTAAGTTACCAAAATGCCTCACACAAGTCACACATTTCATAGGAAATGTTGACCAAAAAGGAAGTTTAAATGATTCAAAAGCTGTAAGGTAGAACAACGTGGGCATAACGTTACAGACTAGCTATCCAAAGCTAACGAGGCTAGATTGTAACGTTACTTTTCAAACCTTACGGCGAACAGCCGAATTTTGCCAGCTTGTGCATTTTTTTGATGTACAGTAATAGTTTTCTCCGAATAACAGCTGTCCGAGATGAGATGGATCAAATTGCCCGCGAAGAGTTTGTCTAAAGGCGTCGAGGGAGGGGTTTACTCTCTCAACTGTCACTCAATTGGACCCGACTGGTAACCCATCGTTTGGGATACTCAAAAAACGAAACAACACTTAGAAAGTAATTCAACAAAATGACCCAACAGGCTCAACCCAGCTGTTGGGTTATACAAATAACCCAGCATTTTCTAGAGTGTAAAAAATGTAATTCCGCAGTTATAATATTATGATATATTGCATTAAAGTGAGCAATTAAAAGAGAACCTTTCTTTCTTGCAATATAAAACGTCACAATTTACCAGCTTTAAAAACTGTTAATGATCAGTATCACTTAGCTTTATGTGCTGATTTCATTGCAGGCAATCTAAATACACTTATTTCAATAGGGAAAATGTTTTACAAATAAACTGAGTTTTATTGCGAAATACTTTATCTCATCATTATTGCACCTAGCAGAATTTTTTTTGCATTACCAATAAAACAGAAAAGAAAGTTAGTAACAGTTTTGGAATATATACAGAGATGTAGGCTACTTGTTTAACGAGTTTTTTTATTATTATCTTGATGTCTTTTGTTGATCTGCTGTTTTGACCTTTATCATGCGTTCTCATATTATCAATTGCTCTTCTAAGCAGTTTATAAAGAAGCATATTCGTTTTCGATCACTTTAAAAAGTTATAAACACTTTTAGCACTATTTTCAAATTAACTTTGACTTATAAAATTGAGTATTGAGTATTGGTCGAATAATGTATAAAAAGGCTCTCTTTCATTTACTTAAATGATTTTGTAAAAATAGTAATTATAAGCTATTTTTCGATTATTATTTAGGCGAAGTTAACCGGTTTCAGAACCACATACGCGGACAGCGCCTGTGGAGACTTTTTAACTTGAGCATTTAATACGCAATATTTTCAATTATTTTCCAATATCAGTTTAAAGTACATAGCGTTTAAAATCCTATTTAAAAATAGTAATACTTTCTGTTGTTAGACTTGCTGTATTCCGATCGGTTTTTCGTAGAATGCATTAATAATGCAATGAACAGAAAATACTCAGAGTGTCGCTACTCCCCTACACTGCCGAGTGATGCATCTCTCCTCCTACATATAATATATGCAACAGCAGCTCTGTCTGTTAGAAAACACCCGTCACAAAATGGAGTAGTCATCTGTCGACGCTGGAAAAATTATTGGATAGCATGCGTGAGTTCTCGTACGGTGAATAAACATCTATTCTAGATCAACTTTACCAATATGGAAACCGGACTCGCAATTCGTTTCTTTGCCTGTATGGTGGCTCTTCTTGTGTTTCCTATGGAAGTCTTTTGTGCAGATATGAGCTACAATCTACCAGAAGAAATGAAGCGCCAGCATGTTATCGGAAATGTGGCCAAGGATCTCGGGATTCATGTAAAACAATTATCAGATCGAAAGGCTCGAATAGACACAGAGGATAACAGCAAACGGTATTGTGATATTAATCTAAATTCTGGTGAATTATTCGTTGTAGAGAGTGTAGACCGTGAGGAGCTTTGTCGTTCTCGATTTTCCTGCATTCTCAGTTATGAGCTTGTACTTGAAAATCCTCTTGAAGTGCATCGCATTTTACTACAAATTCAGGATATAAATGACAACGCACCACGATTTCCAAATGAACGCATTAACTTTGAAATCACAGAATCAGCAGATAAAGGACAGCGATTCCGTTTGCTTGATGCGCATGATTCAGATATTGGACACAACGCAGTGAAGAGCTACTCACTACAGAAAAATGAACATTTTACTTTAAGTGTTCGTGATAGTGGAGATGGAGGAAAATACGCTGAACTCGTCCTTGAAAAGGAATTGGATCGTGAACAACAGAAGGAGATGAATATGATCCTTACAGCCACCTGATGGTGGTACACCACAGAGATCTGGTACTGCTGTTATACACATCACTGTTCTAGATGCTAATGATAATGCTCCAGTGTTCAGTCAGTCTGTTTATAAGGTTACTCTGCCTGAAAATACACAGCCGGGTACATCAGTAATCACAGTGAGTGCGACAGATGTCGATGAAGGTCCAAACGGAGAAGTGTCATATGAATTCAGTAGAATATCAGATATGGCTGCAAAAACGTTTTCTATTGACAAGGCGACAGGACAAATTGCAGTGATCGGAGAAATTGATTACGAAAATGAAAGAGAATATGAAATGGGAATTCACGCTCAAGATGCATCTGGATTATCATCAACTGCTAAAGTGATCATAGATATAAGTGACGTGAATGACAACCCACCCAGAATCATTGTGAAATCGTTGAATAACCCAATACCTGAAAATGCAATGCCAGGTACTGAGGTGGGTATCATTAATGTTCAAGACAAAGATTCAGGAGAAAATCGGCAGATTCGTTGCTCTGTTCAGCAAAATATTGCTTTCAAACTCAACCCATCTATTAAGAATTATTTCTCTCTAGTGACTACAAACGCTTTAGATCGAGAGAAAGAATCAGATTACAACATAACTGTAACAGCAACTGATGGGGGATCTCCACCATTATCCACCTCCATGACAATTTATTTATCTATCTCTGATGTGAATGACAATCCTCCTCTCTTTGAGCAGCAGTCATACAGTGCTTATGTGACTGAAAATAACAAACCAGGCACCTCTGTTTCTTCTGTCAGTGCAAACGACCCAGACTGGAGGCAAAATGGCACTGTTCTTTACTCTCTGCTACCCAGTGAAGTCAATGGCATTCCAGCGTCTTCATATTTATCTATCAATGGAGATACTGGGGTGATTCATGCAGTCAGATCATTTGACTATGAGCAGTTCAGAAACTTTACAGTCCAAGTTGTTGCCAGAGATAACGGATCCCCTCCAGTCAGCAGTAACGTGACTGTGAAAGTCTTCATAACAGATGAGAATGATAACTCTCCACAGATATTATATCCTGTTCCAGACGGAAAATCTTCAATGACTGAGATTCTGCCTAAAACGATTCTTTCGGGTTCTCTGGTGTCAAAGGTGATCGCTGTGGATGCTGATTCTGGACAGAACGCATGGCTCTCCTATCAGATCGTGAAATCTACTGATCCGGGACTTTTCCTCGTTGGTCTCCACAGTGGAGAGATCAGAACACAACGAGACATTTCTGAAATTGACAATATGAAGCAGAATCTCATTATTTCAGTGAAGGATAATGGAAAACCATCTCTGTCTACAACCTGCGCTGTAAATGTAATACTTTCTGACAATCTTTATGAAGTTCCAGAACTTAAAGATGTGACATATGAGGAGAGTGACTCCAAATTCACGGCATACTTGATCATTGCATTAGTGTCCGTGTCCACGTTTTTCTTGACGTTCATTGTTATAATCTTGGCATTGAAGGTTTGTCGCAGGAGAAAGCCCAGACAGTTGTTTGATGGAGCAGTCGCAATTCCAAGCGCTTATCTCCCTCCTAACTATGCAGACGTGGATTGTGCAGGAACTCTCCGTAGCACTTACAATTACGACGCGTATCTAACAACGGGCTCTCGCGCCAGTGACTTTAAATTCATAAGATCTTACAATGAAAATACAATTCCAGCTGGTGACGATCTAAAATCGGACGAATATGATTCTTTTGGGACACCTATTGTTAGTCTTATCAACACAGAAGAGGCGAACGAGGTAAGAAATCTATGTATTTTCTTAGCTGCCTGATACGGTCACATTTTAATAAAATAATTGTCTACTTAAACCCTTTTAACAAAAAAATAACCATATAAAATAAAAAACAAATTAATAAAAACGATGCATGTCGAAAATTCATGTAGTTAAATTACGCGGTGTGAGTAGATGCTGTTAGTTTAAAAAAAAGTATTGTTTATTTATATAGTATTTAAACCATGGCTTAATGAAATAAATATAACTATATAGTTATTGTATCAAATTGTAGGCATGTAAAATAATAGTGAAAAATAAATTACGAAGCGATACGTTATCATGTAATACAATTACATCTAAAAATCTGAAATTGTGCCAAAGGTATATGATGAACTATGCCTATTCATAAGCATCTAGAACAGCTAAGCATTAAATAACCTTGATTTAGGGCACATTTTGAGTAAAAGAGTAATGAGCTACGTTATAGTTAATATATTGTTGCATTCAGAACGGAATGTGTTTTTTTGGATTTGATTTTCACTGCGTCTGATTTAAATACTATAGTCACATAAGGGTCTGAGGTTGACATGTTTCGGTGTCTTTGTCGTCGTGAGAAAATAAATAGTTCTCTGTTTGAATTGGTTGCTAAATCCAAATTGACTGAAATAGAAGTCAAATTGTAATAAAGTGTAATGCTATTCCTGAACTCAGAGGGTCGCTATTGACCAAGGATGCAGTAGACTTCCCTCCCACTGTTCTGATACTTAAAACGAGACACCTCTATCATACGCTTCATTGTACGGTCTGTGGATCGATGTAAACATCCCAGCGGTTTTTGAACAGCAAATTTAATTATATTGGCTCCAATAATGGCATTAACGACCGGATTCCTTTCTTGGGGGACATGTATCGTTTTCGTGGTGCTTTGTATGCGCAAAACCAGTGGGGATTTAAGCTATTCCATACCAGAGGAGATGAAACAAGGATATGTCATAGGAAATATAGCCAAGGATCTCGGTCTTAAAACAGACGGGCTCTTGTTTCGCAAAGCTCGATTAGACACTGATGAAAATGGAAATCGTTTTTGTGAAATTAACCCGCAGAAAGGAGAATTTATTGTAGCGTTTCGGATTGATCGAGAGGAGTTATGCGGCTCGAAAACATCTTGCATTTTGAAATATGATATAGTCCTGGAAAATCCTTTGGAGCTGCATCGGATTTCAGTGAAAATAGAAGATGTAAATGACAACTCGCCGCGCTTTCCTAATAATCTGATCAAACTTGAAATTGGGGAATATGTTGCCACAGGAACACGTTTTCCCTTGGAAGAGGCGCACGATGCGGATGAAGGCCGTAATGGTATTCAAAATTATTCACTTGAGGAAAACGAGCACTTTTCTTTAGCAGTTCATTCAAATTCAGATGGAGGAAAATACTGCGAACTGGTATTACAAAAAGAACTAGATCGGGAGCAAAAGAAAGATATGGATTTGGTACTTGCTGCAATCGATGGTGGAACTCCTATAAGATCTGGTACAGTCGTTATTCATGTAATTGTTCTGGATGCGAATGATAATGTCCCCGTATTCACTCAGTCTGTTTATAAAGCAAGCATTTTAGAAAACTCACCCTTGAATACAGTGGTGGTGACAGTAAGCGCTTTAGATGCTGATGAAGGAGTAAACGGAAATGTCGTGTATGAATTCAACAGAATTTCAGACAAGGCTTCCAGGCTGTTTTCTATCGATAAGACTAGTGGGGAAATTAAAGTTATCGGACCGATAGACTACGAAGATAAAAACCACTATGAAATACGTATTCAGGCCAAGGATGGTTCTGGCTTGGCCTCTAATGCTAAAGTTGATATAGACATAATCGATCTAAATGACAATACTCCTGTTATATATTTGAAGTCTACAGAAAACCAAATCCAAGAGAATGCTGAACCCGGCACTGAAGTGGCTATTATTAATATTCAGGATAAAGACACAGGGGATAATAAGAAGGTCTTATGTGCTATTCAGGAAAATGTTCCTTTTAAGCTTAACCCATCTATCAAAAATTATTATTCAATAGTGACAACAGGTCCTCTTGATCGTGAGCTTAAAAGCCATTACAACATAACTGTGACAGCGACCGATGGGGGCACACCGCCAATGTCATCGTCAACAAACATATATTTATCAGTTTCTGATATCAATGACAACCCCCCTGTTTTTCTGGAGCAATTATACAGCACTTACGTGACTGAGAACAACAAACCCGGCACATCTATTTGTTCTGTGAGGGCAACAGATCCAGATTGGAGGCAAAATGGCACTGTGCTTTACTCTCTGGTACCCAGTGAAGTCAATGGCGTTCCTGTGTCTTCCTATTTATCTATCAATGGAGATACTGGGGTCGATTCATGCTGTCAGATCTTTTGACTATGAGCAGTTCAGAAACTTTTCAGTCCAGGTTGTTGCCAGAGATAATGGCTCTCCATCGCTCAGCAGTGCTGTGACTGTGAAGGTCTTCATAACAGATGAGAATGATAACTCTCCACAGATATTATATCCTGTTCCAGAAGGAAAATCTTCAATGACTGAGATTCTGCCTAAAACAACTCTCTCAGGTTCTCTGGTGTCAAAGGTGATTGCCGTAGATGCCGATTCTGGGCAAAATGCATGGCTCTCCTATCAGATAATGAAATCTTCTGATCCGGGACTTTTCAGCATTGGCCTTCACAGCGGAGAGATCAGAACACAACGAGATATTTTGGAATCTGACGATATAAAGCAGAATCTTCTCATTTTGTTGAAGGATAATGGACAACCATCTCTGTCTACAACCTGCACTCTTTATTTACTTCTTTCAGATAATCTTGCGGATGTTCCAGACCTTAAGGACACAGTGTTTGAAGAGAATAATGCACAATTAACATCATACTTAATTATTGCACTGGTATCAGTTTCCACATTTTTTATTACTTTTATTATTCTGGTTATGGCCGTGAAGGTTTGCCGCAGGCGAAAACCCAGACTGTTGTATGATGGAGCAGTTGCAGTCCCCAGCGCCTATCTGCCTCCCCACTATGCCGAGGTGGATGGAGCAGGAACTCTCCGCAGCGCTTATAACTATGACACATATTTAACCACAGGCTCACGCACCAGCGACTTCAAGTTCATCTCGTCTTACAATGAAAACACAGTTCCTTCTCAAAACATGTGCAGTGACAAAAATACGACCAACACATTTAGTGACGCGGAAGGACAAAACCCCAATTTCCCCACCCTGGTAAATTATTAATATATTTTATATATAAATTAATAAAATGCTTGTACTTCTACAAAATCTTTCAGCATTTTTTGTTTGGGCCTACCATACTAGTATTTTTTGACATGATTTGAAAAGGTCAGAAAAGCAGAACTCAATGAGTTAACATTTTCTGTAAAAAGAAACACTGCATTAAACTATCTTGGAAGTTTGAACATCATCTTGACCGATGTGTATATTTGGGTCACAAACTTGTTTTATCTCCAGGCCTTTGTGGCTATGTGAGAACATCTATGTGAGAAAGTGTAATGGTCTGTAAATGTGTGGGGGGCTTTTTTGTGGTGTAAATCTTGAGTTCTGTAATGCTGTGTGTAACAAAAACATTTATTACTTTTAGAAAACATTTAAATAAATATCTGTTTGTTGTTATTCAGAAATATTCAGTCTCATTGTGCTGTGGCTTTCTGATATATTTAAAGGGACATATCACCCAAAAATGTATTGTTCCTAACCTGTATAAATGTCTTTGTTCTGCTAAACACAAAGGAAGATATTTGAAAGAATGTCACTAAGCAAACACATCTCATTCCCAATTGGCTGCAAAACTAGGGAAAATAAATTTGTGAGTCAATGGGAAATGAGATGTGTTTAAATGAATGAATGAGGCATTTAAATGGCTCCTTATTGTGTATTGCTGTACACCTAAAGCGCTTTGCACTCATACAGGGGTCTCTCCTGAACCACCACCATTTTTTGGTTACTGACATTCTTCCAATTATTTTCATTTGTGTTTATCAGAGCAAAGACATTTATACAGGTATGGGACAATCTGAGGGTGATTAAATGTTGGCAGAATATTATTTTTTTGGGGTGAACTATCCCTTTTACCTTAAGTCATAAAAATAAGCTATACATGGTGCATACAGGCTTGCGTTTGAGATAATTTGTCCCAGAACATTCTTGCTTATGTGTTTTAGTAATGCACTAACACTACATAAAATGTCATAAATAGTCACTAACATTGTGCCTAACTTGTTACTCAGTGCGAGATTGATATGACGCTGTGGTGTCATAACTCAATTTCTTCTTGTGAAAATATCCGCCAATTTGGAGTTTCACTTAAACACTGAGATGACTTATTAGTTTTCCACACATTATTTCTATTTGTGTATCATACTTGCGTGTTCAGGATTTACAGTAGTTTCCATTAATACCATATCATATGCAGTATCTGCAACGAAATTGTACAAAATTGTTAATAAATCTTAATCTTAAAATGGTGAAAAACTGCACTGTAAATTCATGTATGTTACTGAATATAGTAATGTTAACAAATATAACCTTATTGTGTAGTGTTCCCAAAGAGGGTTTACAGAGCATATTCATATTGTGTAGTGTTTCCTTAAAGATCAATGACTGGTCATGTTGTAATGTTCTTGTTTGTCCTGAGCAGTGAAGTTGCACTTTCAGAAAACTCACTGGGACTGTATCCTTAAAAAAGGTCCCAACATGCACAGTGTTTATCAAATATATTCGAACCCCTATTGATCTAATAAAGAGAAAATCAAGTTATTTAAGGAATCTGTCAAAAACATGTTTAAAACTAAATATTGTATTAGGCAAATAACAAACTGAAGCAACTAAATAGTTTTGTTCACGTTTTTATAGCTTACCCAATTTTGATTTGGGAAATTCAACTTATCTCAGAAGACAGAAATTGATCAAGCATTTAATTAACAGTCCACCATTAAAACTTTTTTTCTGTTAATGACTCCATATAAATAACTGTAGGCATATGAATTAAAAGTTGACAAGAGTATTTTTTCTCATTATGAATTCAACATTTGTGGATAACAACAACAACAATAATATTTTAGCATTATAAATGATACTGTGCTGAAAAAGCTCATGCTTGTGGATACACCATTACAGAAATAAAAAAAAAGATTTTTGTAATCACCAATACTGTTAGTTTAGGGCGGCTATGCCACAAACCAGTAACTCTCCTGTAGCTCAGTGGTAAGAACATTGCGTTAAGGAGGTTCGATCCCAGGAGTATAAATGTATAGGATAACAATGTATGTCGCTTTGGATAAAAAAGCGTGTGCCAAATACACACATGTAAATGTAAACATTAGGTGGTGGTGTAACATCTGAGGAGAAAAAAAAGCTATACTCTAAAAATAGTTTTCTATAATAGTTTTCTATAATAGTTTTTTTTGCAAATCAAAAATTGCACGTGCATTCCAAGCAATATAAATAAAAACAGAGTCATCTATTTTCGCAAATAAACTCTTCATTTGTTAAGCACTGTATATACAGTATATATACATATTTGGTACTAATTAGCACTCTTTATGTGCAAATGTGATTTTTTTAGGGGTACTGCCCTGATGAGCATTGCCCTTTTTTGACACTACTCTATTCTGAACTGCATTCTCTGCACAGTGGCTACATAATGTTAAGATATAATTTTTAACATTTGCTTTAGAAGAACAATAGCAAAAGGGTGCAATTAGGAACTGATGCTCAAGACCGCAATATATTGTACATTATCAGCCATTGTGATGTAAATGTTTGAACAGGATGACCTGTGTAAATTGTTTTAATTTTATCTTCTGTTTTCTGAGTTAATTTGTTTACTGAGACAATAGTAAATTCAAAATCACAGTTTTGACCAATAGTATAAAACGTGTTGATTTTCTTCAAACTTACCTTGATTCTTCTTAAAAATGCTAACACTACACAGAAACCCTCCTAACCTTTTGAATTTCACTTTTGTCTTTTTATGCCCTTCTCTATGAACCAACGCTGGATGTTTCTCTACAGGTAAGACATAATCTTGCTTCATAAATTCTAAATTGTGGATGAAGAATTTTGGACAATCTGGATTATAGCATCAGTTATTTAGTTGATTTTCAAGAATCCAAAGTATTTTAAAGAGAAAACAATATTTGGTGGATCTCTGTAGTATGTCAAGGATGTGGCCTGATGAATAGTACAGTTTTATGTGTTTTTCCTAACTTTTAGGTTTTTTGTATTATTTCAAATATTTTTCATGTTGCACATTTTAAATCTTTCAATGTTTTTTCATAACAAGTTGAATTACTATTATCTCATATTGTACCTTGCTATAGTCATTTATAAATGTGGCTTTGTGTATACCTGGCAATTGTTGAAGAATTTGTTTTTGTCAATGTGTTCCTGTATTGGATCTATCGGGTGCTGTTCATTCCGATGGTGCTGAAATGATCTTCGGTATCCCCTGTTCTCCCGTAACTGATTAAAGACCCTGTGTCTCACTTATAAATCGCTTCTTTTATTTAATTCGATTTTTTTATAGTTAAATTGCTGTACACATACTGTAGCATAAATGGTTGGTGTTACCTAACCATGACTACTGGCTATGTATTTGCATCTCTTGAACTGTAAGTGCCGCTGTTGAATAACAACTGATCAGTCTTTGCCGAGAAATTTTGTCCGACGTTTGTACATTTTGGTCAGATGAAGCCTTTCATTTGTACCGAAAGGACATACATGTGTATTATGATGTTTTTGACTTTCGTTTGACTACATTATTTAAAACTATGGATTTACGCTCGTTCAGCAGTTCACACAACCCTTGGATGGTTAGCAAACGATTAACATGGCAGATTATGTTTTTAATTCTCAGCTTTTATAGAATGGACGTCGTCTTTTGCAATGCGAGATATTCTATACCTGAGGAAATGCCAGAGGGATCATTTGTTTGCAACATCGCTAAGGACCTGGGGATTGAGATAAGTAGACTCATATCTGGAAAAGCTCGCGTTGTTACAAAGGGCGGTAGACAGTACGTTGACTTGAGCCGAGACAAAGGCACGCTTGTTATTAAAGAAAGGATTGATCGTGAGGTGCTCTGTAAGCAAACAACGCCTTGCAGCTTCAGCTTCGATCTTATCGTTGAAAACCCTATTCAGTTGCATCGGGTTACCGTTGAGATGCAAGATATTAACGACAATGCACCATTATTTCCGAAAGAATATGTTAATATAAGTATAGCTGAAAACGCAGTCTTGGGAGCTCGCTTCCCTTTGGATAGTGCTATAGACACAGATGTAGGCCTAAATGGTATACAAAGCTATAAATTACATCCAAGTGATAGATTTAAACTGGATGTGCACAGCCAGACTGATGGTAGCAAATACATTGAAATGGTTTTACAACGAGAGCTGGATCGGGAAGAACTAGATCACATTAAATTGATATTAGTTGCAACTGATGGTGGCTCACCTCAGAAATCAGGCACAGTTAAAATAAATGTTAATGTGGTGGATGTTAATGATAACGCCCCGGTGTGTAAACAGCCCGTTTTTAAAACTGAAGTTAGTGAATTTTCTACTTCTGGTACTGTCATAGGTACTGTGAGCGCTAATGATGCCGACGAAGGCGTAAATGGCCACGTTTCGTACTCCTTAGCCCTTGCAAACAAAAAAGCAACAGAGCTTTTCGAGATAAATTCAAATACAGGAGAGATTACACTTCTTGATAATTTAGATTATGAATCTCAAAATAATCATCAATTAAAAATTAATGCAAGAGACAAAGGAGGCCTCTCTGATACTTGCACAATTGCTATAGATGTTATTGATGAAAATGATAATTCTCCAACAATACAACTAATCTCATTTTCAAACACCATTCCCGAAAATGCCCCAGTAGGAACGACTATAGCTGTTATAAACGTAGATGATGCCGATTCTGGTAGAAATGGTGCTGTTGAGTGTTCGATAAATCAAAACATCCCATTTAAGATTGAACCATCTCTCTCTGAATATTACAGCTTGATCACTGATGACATGCTTGATCGAGAAAGCCTTGCTGAATATAACATTACGATCCTGGCATTCGATCAAGGAACTCCACCACGGCACGCTAACAAAACTGTTACAGTGAAAATTTCCGATGTCAATGACAACACGCCTAAATTTGATTCGGAGTATTATAAAACAATTATTAACGAAAATAACTCTCCTGGCCTACCTATTCTGACTGTTAAAGCACATGACGCTGATTCAGGTCCCAATGCGCAACTAGCTTATTTTCTAAAGGATGAAGACATGCATGGGGCACGACTAGACTCTTTCGTTTCAGTAAATTCAGAAACTGGCGCAATTCACGCAGTAAAATCGTTTGACTTTGAACAGATGAAATCATTCGCGTTTAACGTGACAGCTCGAGATGGAGGGTCCCCACCCTTAAGCTCTGAAGTGACGATAAACATACATATTCAGGATCAGAATGACAACGCTCCTCAAGTTCTTTATCCTCTGCAAACTGGTGGTTCTGTGGTTGCTGAGATTGTGCCTCGTTCTGCGGACGTTGGTTATCTGGTCACTAAAGTTGTGGCTGTTGATGTTGACTCTGGACAGAATGCCTGGCTCTCCTATAAACTACAGAAAGCTACAGAAAGAGCGCTGTTTGAAGTGGGTTTACAGAACGGAGAAGTACGAACTGTGCGGCAGGTGACTGATAAAGATGCTGTGAAACAAAAACTCACTGTAATTGTGGAGGATAACGGACAGCCCTCACGTTCAGCTGTAGTTACTTTTAATGTCGCAGTTGCTAATAATTTTCCTGAAGTGCTTTCAGAATTTACGGACTCTGGAGATATTAAACAATATGATGTGAACCTGACATTTTATTTAGTTCTTGCCCTGGCTGCTGTCTCTTTCCTGTTCATTGCTTGCGTTGTTGTTATAATATCAATAAAAATCTACAAATGGAGACAGTCACGCATCCTCTATCAATCCAATCTGCCTGTTATTCCATACTACCCACCAAACTACACAGACACAGGAATTTCTGGAACTCTTCCACACGGATATAATTATGAAGTGTGCACAACTGACTCGAGGAAAAGCGACTGCAAATTTTCGACGCTCGATGGTCAGAATGTTGTGGTGATGGACCCAAGTTTTACAGAAACTATACAACACGCAATGAAAAACATCAACTGCTTGGAAGACACTACTTTGACCGAATGGGTAAGATCAGAAAATCAAATTAAAATGTTGATGTAGAATTCAGCGCAAATGTGACCCTGGATCACAACCCCTGTCTTAAATAGCACGGGAACATTTTTAGCAAAAAAAAAAAATACATTGTATGGTTCAAAATTTTCGAATTTTCTTTTATGCTAAAAATCATTAGGATATTAAGAAAAGATTATGTTCCATGAAGATTTTTTGTAAATTTCCTATGATAAATATATTACAACTTTTTTTTGTTATGAGTGAATGGCCTGCCACAGTGCCCCAGATTAACTGCTTCAAATGACATTTTCTCAATATTTAGATTTTTTTGCACTCTCAGATTTCAGAGTTTTAAACGGTTGTATCTCAGCCAGATATTGTCCTATTAGAACAACTCAGACATCAATTGTAAGCTATTTATTCCGCTTTCAGATTATGTAAACATCTCAATTTCGAAAGATTGACCCAGATTGGTTTTGTGGTCCAGGGTCACAAATGTGAAACCATTTAAATGTGTTTTATATTGTCAATCCAAATAGCTGGCTTTTGTGACAGTGCAGATAAATAAACTGAATAATTAGAGGGGAATTAAATTGCCAGTTGTATTTATTCCAAACATAACCGGTCGTTTAGGATGAGATGAAACAGAATGGTCTTATTTGTTCCTTTAAATCGACAATTAACAAAATTGATAACCTATTTTCCACAAGCTCAGGTTCTGCTTAATTTTTTGCTGTTCATTGATCTCAACTGTAAGGGCCGCTGTTGGCTTGCAGAAATGTTTCGCATATGATCTCATGATTTGCCCTGTGTTGCGCGCTTGTATTCAACCAGTCGGTTTAGAGAGCTGAAATTGCAGAAGATGCCCCAGAAGGAGTATACGTATACTCGTATATACGTATATACGACCCTTGATCACAAAACCAGTCTTAAGTAGCACGGGAACATTTGTAGTAAAAGACAAAAATACATTGTATGGGTCAAAATTATGGATTTTTCTTTCACTGCATGTCAAAAATCTTTAAAATATTAAGTGAAGATCATGTTCCAGCAAGATACTTTGTAAATTTCTTACCTTAAATATATAAAAACTTTTATTTTTGTGAGTGGATGGCCTGCCACAGTGTCCCTTATTAACAACTTCAAAGGTCATTTTCTCAATATTTCGCACTTACATATTCCTGAGTTTTAAACGGTTGTATCTCAGTCATATATTGTCCTATTATAACAACTCATACATCAATAGACAGTTTATTTAGCTTTCAGATGGTGTAAAAAATAAAAATATAAAAATTGATCCATAAGACTGGTTTTGTTGTCCAGGGTCACATATAGCTGTTGTTAATGCTACTGATTTAGACAATGGAGTAAATCAAATAGTTTCTCATAGCTTTGCAAATTCGAAAATCATTGATAACATTTTTAAGATAAATGAAAGCACTGGTGTCGTTACTTTAAATGGGGTGTTTGATTACGAACAAACAAATAAATGTGAATTTGATATCGTAGCAAAGGACCAGGGAGCTTTAGGAGACTCTGCTAAAGTAATTGTTGAATTAATTGATGTAAAAGATAATGCACCGGATATTAGCTTTATGTCATTTTCAAGCCCAGTGAGTGAGGAAGCACCTCTTGGAACCACCTTGGCGATCTTCAATGTTGAAGATCTGGATTAAATTCCTCCTAAATTCCTAAAAAGTCTTTTCACAACATATATTATTGCACATAATGAGTCTATATTCCCTTTTAGTGCTCAAGACGATAACTGGAACTAGAACGCTCAAATTTTTATTTTCTAACTGAGAGTACAGTGGGTGGAGCCCCTGTTTCATTTTAAACATCAATATATGCTGACAGTGGAGTGGTACACGCATTTTTTGCTTTTTACTACGAGTAAATGAAAAGTCTTCATGTTATTTTGAAAGCACAAGATGGAGGTTCTCCACCTCTCTGCACAAATGTGACTTTAGATATAATAATACAAGATCACAATGACAACGCTCATCGGGTTCTGTATCCTGTACACACTGGTGGTTATGTGGTAGCTGAGATTGTACCTCGTTCTGCAGATGCTGGCTGTCTCGTCACTAAAGTGGTGGCTGTTGATGTGGACTCTGGAGGTAACGCCTGGCTCTCCAGAAAGCTACAGACAGAGCCCTGTTTGAAGTGCATTTACATAATGTAGAAATATGAATGATAATGATGCTGTCAAACAAAGACTCGCTGTTGTTGTGGAGGATAACGGACAACCCTCTCGTTCAGCTGTGGTCACCATTAATGTAGCAGTTGCTGACCGCTTTTTGGTGATCTCAGAATTTACAAACTCCGGGCATACCAATCAATATGATGACACCCTGACCTTTTATTTAGTAATTGCACTGGCAGCTGTTTCTGTGCTGTTTATTACCTGCGTTGTTGTCATAATATCAGTTAAAATTTACAAATGGACACAGTCTCGCTTGTATCAGTCAAATCTTATGGTTATTTCGTACTACCCGTCGTATTATGCAGACACAGGGAACTCTTCCACACTGCTATAATTATGAAGTGTGCATGGCTACTGACTCACGAAAAAGTGAATGTTAGTTTTCTAAACTCGATGATCAAAGTCTTTTAGTGGTCGAACCAAGTTTTACTGAGACGATGAAGGACAATAACTTCTTACAAGATCGCGAGTTCGCTGAAATGGTAAGAATTACTACTTTTTATTAAAGCGGCCCTAACACACGTAGCTCTGCCAAACTCGTATTAATCTTGAGTACCTATAGAGAAGTATTGCATACGTTGTATCTTCGAAGAGTATTTAGTTTGATCAAATTTATAAAAGATAGATACAGCTGTACGATTATTTCATAAATCATACGGTGCGTGCGGGGGGAGGGGTAGGCTGAACTGAAGCACAATGTCAACAAAACACAGACATCAGTTTCACTCACCGCATGCGGTTCATCTCTGGCATTTTTTAACGCTTGGGCGGCTCCATATATCAGTTTAACCATCTCCAAATCCAGCGTTATATCCACCGTTTAAATAACATTCATCACCCAAATGCAGTGAAAGTTCAACAAACAAACACCTGAACTTCACAAACATATGCTCTCGCCTGCACACAAGTGAAAGTGACGTCTGCGCATGCTCCTGTTTTTCCGGGAGAACTGTCCAATAAGGGACTATGAAAAAATGTTGCAAAACAGTTTTATATGTTCGAAAAAAACTTTCCCAAACCTGAACTATCGCTGGGGGAGTGTAGTGACACTACGGAATACGCCCAATTCGTTTTTTGACAAGTTGACCACGTTTGGCATGATAAGACAGCACTTTTAACATTGTAAAGAAGTCAGAATGCATAACACATCGTTGCAGCATCCCTTTAAATGCTTAATATATTATAGATGTTGAAAAATTATAATTGATCCTGTTTTAACAGTAACTTAAATTAATATATTTAATATTTAAATGTTATACATGGGTCTTTCTGCAACGGGCAATTTTGGCTTACCAAACCAAAAAAATTTACCCCTGTGAATTTTAATCATCAGAGTCTGAATATATTATAATGTCAATGAAATTGCATGGAGTTATTTTATATTTGTAATTTAATATACAGGAAGCCTTGAAAATGTGCTGCGGTAAAGACATTTTGCAGAAATGACATCTTTGCTAATATTAAAACTAATTGGCAGTCAAGGTTAAATACATTAGGTTGGACTCTAAGCATCTTAATATAAATGAATTAAACAGTAATATACCTTTATTTTAGCTTTTAGCTGTATAGTAAAGACACACAATAAATGCTGACACAGAAAATTTACCCTGTATTTTTGGTTTGCTAATCTGTCAGCAATGTGCTCATGTGGAAATTTCTGTTTCCAATGAAACTAGCCTTGTTTGTGTTTGATTAAACCAATAGAAAAATGAAAGAAAAAAATATATATAAAAAAGCCTTTTTTCATTGTTGTGGAATGGACTCAAAAGTGTGGGACAGGCACATTTTCTTCATAAAATTACCAAAATGATCAGTAAAATATGCGAAAACATTTAAGATGCTGTAGATTATTATGTATATTAAACAATTCAATTTAAAATAATGTAATACTGTAATTCAATTATCTTATTTTACATATCTTAATATTGTGAGGTATGCACGAAGAAAAACTGTGTTTGGACCTATAAATGCTGACTAATTTTATAGTTAATCAAACTAATCATTAACTATATAATTTTTCAAGACGAGTGATTGTCACATGTGGGGGGGATCCAAAGAGCAGGACACAGCATAATCCAAAATCAGGTTTTTTTAATGGAAAATCCAAAAGAACAGAAACACATGACACCAGAAACACACGTAAGCATAAACAAAAACGGACGACGAACTAAAGAGACAGACAGCAGGCTTATACACAGGTGAACATAAGCAGGTAAGCATAAGAAGGTAAGGGACTAGTTAACTAATAAGGACATCAGAAACAGAAGACAAAAACAAAACAGAATAATACAGTGACATTGATGACACTGAATATATTTTTAAAGCTTCATATGAAAACATTTGACATATATCTAAAATGTCACTGCTGGGATTTAACAGTGCCCACAGTTGCAGAAACACATGAAAAGGGCAAATCAAACAGCTGTTTCCTGTAATTCAATTAATAATCATAAAGACCAGAAGGATGAACATTGCTTGCAATTATGCAGATGTTGTATTTTAGGCCTACTATAATGTGTCAAATTTATGCCTTATAAATTACTTTACTGAAAAATTAGATTGATTATGTATGAGTTTTACAAATTATAATTAATAGAACAAACGATGTTGCATATCTGTGATTCAATCGATTTTTTATTTTTTATTAAATTATAGAATTTGACTATCTATTTAGAATTTTGCAGTGTTATTATGTGATCTCAACTCTAAGGGCCGCTGTTGGTTTGCACATAAATGTGTAGCCTATGAATTCAGATTAGTAAAGCAGTGGTGATGCTGGTAATGCTGGTGGAGCAATTGTAGCACCGCCATCGATGAAAGAGTGTTGTTGAAGAAAGACATATTTACCGACAAGGAGCAGAAGAATTGGATTTTTGAGTAAAGATTTCGATTTTCGAATACCATTGGTTGTCTGTAATTTGACTTTTAAACGATTGCGACCATTGTAAGCGCCAGGCTTCTAGGTTATATACATCGCAAAGTCAAGCAATGGATTCTGTTTTCCTATGCAGGATCTTTTTCATCATGTCTGCTTTTTATACCCCAGACATTACCGCACAGATTCGATACTCTGTTCCAGAGGAAATGAAGAAAGGATCGCTTATCGGGAATATAGCGCATGATCTTGGTCTCGATGTGCAAAGACTGCGCTCGGGTCGAGCTCGTATCGTATCTGGCGACAGCACTCAATATGCAGAGCTAAAAACAGACAAAGGGACGTTGATTGTAAAAGAGAGAATTGACCGAGAGCAGCTTTGCGCTGAAACCACTCCATGCAGCTTCACTTTTGAAATAATACTTGATAATCCAATGGAACTACACCATGTTACGGTTGAAATACTCGACGTAAACGACCACTCTCCAATATTTGCTAAGGATGAAATCAATCTAGAAATAAGTGAATCGGCCACACCTGGGGCTCGCTTCTTACTGGGCGGCGCAGATGATCCTGATGTAGCTGTGAATGCGCTCCAAAAATATATTTTGTCACCTAATGACAATTTTATTCTAAAACAACATTCGCGCCCCGATGGAGTTAAATATGCGGAAATGGTGCTTCAGAAACCTCTCGACAGAGAGCAATATCCACATTTATCTCTCATTCTCACAGCGGTCGATGGAGGAAACCCACACAGATCTGGTAATATGAAAATAGAGGTGACTGTGCTAGACGCAAATGACAACGCACCAGTATTTAACCAATCGGTTTACAGAGCAGCAATAGAAGAAAATGCATCCAAAGGAACGTATATAACAATTGTAAATGCAAGTGATGCAGACAGTGGATCATACGGTTTGATTGCATACAGTTTTGCTAACATTAAGGGTAATATTAATGATATTTTTAAAATTGATGAAAAATCAGGCGTTATAATTCTAACCGGGATGCTTGATTATGAAAGAGCAAAAAAGTATGAAATTGGTATCGAGGCAAAAGATCAGGGTGGTTTAGGAAACTCAGCTAAAGTCATAGTTGAATTAATTGATGTTAATGACAATGTGCCTGTTATCAGTGTTATGTCATTTTCAAGCCCAGTGAATGAGGACTCACCTGTTGGCACTACTATTGCTATTTTAAGTGTCAAGGACCTCGATGCAGGAGACAATGGTCAAGTTAGTTGTACAGTTAATCGAAATATGCCATTTAAACTCCATGGTTCATTACGCAATTATTACACGTTAGTAACTGATGCTGCATTAGACCGTGAACGTGTGGCGGAGTACAACATCACAATCACAGCTACAGATTCAGGGTCACCTGCACTTTCCAGTCTGAAAACTTTAAATCTGAAAGTATCTGATGTTAATGACAACCCCCCAAGGTTCCAAAAGAGTGTTTACACAACATATGTTACTGAAAATAATCAACCTGGTTTGTCCATATTTACTTTTAGTGCTCAAGACGATGACTGGAATCAGAACGCTAGAATTTCTTATCTTTTAGATGAGACTACAGTGGGTGGAGCCCCTGTTTCCTCTTTTATTTCAGTAAATGCTGACAGTGGAGTGGTACAAGCTTTGCGCGCTTTTGATTATGAGCAAATGAAAAATGTTCATTTGTGTGTGAAAGCTCACGATGGAGGTTCTCTACCTCTTAGCACAAATGTGACTTTAGATATTATAATACAAGATCAGAATGACAACGCTCCGCAGGTTCTGTATCCTGTACAAACTGCTGGTTCTGTGGTGACTGAGATTGTGCCTCGATCTGCAGATGTTGGTTATCTCGTCATTAAAGTTGTGGCTGTTGATGTGGACTCTGGACAGAATGCCTGGCTCTCCTATAAACTACAGAAAGCTACAGACAGAGCGCTGTTTGAAGTGGGTTTACAGAATGGAGAAATACGAACTGTGCGACAAGTGACTGATAAAGATGCTGTGAAACAAAAACTCACTGTTATTGTGGAAGATAACGGACAGCCCTCACGCTCAGCTGTGGTCACCGTTAATGTGGCAGTTGCCGACAGCTTTCCTGAAATGCTTTCAGAATTTACGGACTCTGGGCAAAACAAAGAATATAACAATAACATCACATTTTATTTAGTACTTGCATTGGCCGCTGTCTCTTTCCTGTTCATTACTTGCGTCGTTGTCATAATATCAGTTAAAATCTACAGATGGAGGCAGTCTCGCTTCAATCAGTCAAATCTCCCTGTTATTCCGTACTACCCATCTCATTACGCAGAGACAGGAGTTACTGGAACCCTTCCACATGGCTATAATTATGAAGTGTGTATGACGACGGATTCGCGTAAAAGTGACTGTAAGTTTTCTAGACTCGGTGGTCAGAGTGTTTTAGTGATGGACCCAAGTTTTACTGAGACGATGCAGCGCGCAATGAAGGAAAATAACTTGTTAGAAGATCGAGAGTCTCCTGAAATGGTAAGAACAATCAGTTGACGTTAAATGTTCAATATTATAACAAATACTATTTACATAATACACACCCTAATGTTTACGGACATCACTTAAAATATATATTATTGAAAATATCTAAGTTGACTGGTAATAAATATAAATAAATATTTATTACGTTTATTATTAATAAATATATTTAATATAATGTTTGAAAACTGCCGAATCACATGGCTTTCTTCATTAACCTAACAATTTAAACTCCTAATTAGTGAGATAATAAAGATGACGGTCTCATTTTTGAAATCATGACCGAGTTGTATTTATGCTTACTGTGTAATCTCACATTTAAATCAAGTCTTATTATTTATTTTACATAATTAATACTTGTCTATAATTTTTTATTGAATTATTTATATTGTATTTAATTTCTTAAATGCTATAATTGTCCACTATATATCTAGTATTTTGGGTGTTATACATTTATCTTCACTCTAAGGGCCGCTGTTGGTTTGAAGAAATGTGGATGCTTTGCAACTGCCTGCTTGGTGAAGCAGTTGTGATTCTGGCGAGGCAGATGTGAAGGAGATAAAAGGTGTTGGTGTTGAAGAAATACAGATTTATTGACAAACAGCGGAAGAATTGGATTATTGTGTTCATGTTTCGATCGTTGAACGTTATTGGATGTATATTTTGTAAAATGATTGCGAATACTGTAAGGGCGAGGCTCCTAGGTTGTATATCGCGAAGCCAAGCCCTCGATTCTGTTTTTGTATGGAGGATTTTTTTATTCACAGCTATTTGTTATATCTCAAACATCAGCGCACAGTTTCGTTACTCGGTTCCAGAGGAGATGAAGAAAGGATCGCTTATCGGGAATATAGCTCATGATCTTGGTTTGGATGTGCAAAGGCTGCGTTTGGGTCGGGCTCGTATCGTATCTGGCGACAGCACACAATACGCAGAGCTAAAAACAGACAAAGGGATTTTGGTTGTAAAAGAGAGAATTGACCGAGAACAGCTTTGCCCTGAAACCACTCCGTGCAGCTTCACGTTTGAAATAATACTCGACAATCCAATGGAACTACATCATGTTACGGTTGAAATACTGGATGTAAACGATCATTCGCCAGTCTTTCCAAAAAACGAAATTAATCTTGAAATAAGTGAATCGGCCACAATAGGAGCCCGTTTCCTGCTGGGTAGCGCAGATGATCCTGACATGGGCATTAATGGTATCAAAAACTATATAATATCACCAAATGATAATTTTATTTTGAAACAGCATGCACGACCAAGTGGCATAAAATATGCTGAAATGGTGCTGCAGAAGTCTCTAGATAGAGAGCAACATCCACGACTATCCCTCATTCTCAGAGCGGTCGATGGAGGAAATCCGCAAAGATCTGGTAACACGAAAATAGAGATTACTGTGTTAGATGCGAATGACAACGCGCCAGTCTTCAACCAGTCAGTTTACAGAGCAGTAATAGCTGAAAATGCACCCAGGGGAGCTTATATAACTACCCTTAGTGCCAGTGATGCAGACAGTGGGCCAAATAAATTAATTTCTTACAGCGTTGCTAATTCGAAATTGATAGCTGAAATGTTCAAGGTAAATGAAACCACCGGTGTTACAACTGTAATTGGAGTGCTGGACTACGAAAAAGTAAATAAATACGAATTTGATGTCGAAGCAAAGGACCAGGGTGGTTTAGGAGACTCTACTAAAGTCATTGTTGAATTAATTGACGTTAATGATAATGCACCAGTTCTTAGTGTTATGTCGTTTTCTAATCCAGTTCCTGAGGACGCACCTCTTGGTACCACCATTGCGATCATCAGTGTTAAAGACCTAGATGCAGGAGAAAATGGTCTGGTCAGATGCACAATAAATCGAAATATGCCATTCAAGTTACAGTCCTCACTACGAAATTACTACACTTTGGTAACTGACACTGTATTAGACCGTGAAAGTGTGGCAGAGTTTAATATCACCATCTCAGCTACAGATGCAGGGTCGCCTGCGCTTTTCAGTCAGAAAACTTTACATCTGAAAGTATCTGATGTTAATGACAACCCCCCTAGGTTTCAAAAGAGTGTTTACACAACATACGTTACTGAAAATAATCAACTTGGTTTGTCCATCTTTACAATGAGCGCGCACGATGATGACTGGAACCAGAATGCTCGAATTTCGTATCTTTTAGATGAGACTACAGTTTTTGGAGCCCCTGTTTCGTCTTTCATTTCAGTAAATGCTGAGAATGGAGTGGTACAGGCATTATGTGCTTTTGATTACGAGCGAATTAAAAGTGTTTATGTGTGTGTAAAAGCCCAAGATGGAGGGTCTCCACCACTTTATACCAATGTTACTTTGCAGATTATAATACAAGATAAAAATGACAACGCTCCTCAGGTTCTTTATCCTGTACAAACTGGTGGTTCTGTGGTGGCTGAGATTGTTCCTCGTTCTGCAGATGTTGGGTATCTTGTCACTAAAGTGGTGGCTGTTGATGTGGACTCTGGACAGAATGCCTGGCTCTCTTATAAGCTACATAAAACTACAGACAGAGCGCTGTTTGAAGTGGGTTTACAGAATGGAGAAATAAGAACTGTGCGACAAGTGACTGATAAAGATGTTGTCAAACAAAAACTCACTGTAGTTGTGGAGGATAACGGACAGCCCTCACGATCTGCAGTGGTCAATATTAATGTGGCAGTTGCCGACAGCTTTCCTGAAGTGCTTTCAGAATTTACTATATATGGACATAACAAAGAATATGATGACAATCTGACTTTTTATTTAGTTCTTGCATTGGCAGCTGTCTCTTTCCTGTTCATTACTTGCGTTTTTGTCATAATATTAATTAAGATCTACAGATGGAGGCAGTGTCGCTTGCATCGGTCAAATCTTCCAGTAATTCCGTACTACCCATCCCATTACGCAGACACAGGAGTAACTGGAACTCTTCCTCATGGCTACAATTATGACTTGTATATGACAACTGAATCGAGGAAAAGTGACCGTACGTTTTCTACTCTCGGTGGACAAAAGGTTTTAGTGATGGAACCAAGTTTACCCGAGACTATGCATCGCGGAATGAAAGAAAATAACTTCTTAGAAGATCCCGAACACCCCGAAATGGTAAGAACAATCCAAATAAACAAATAGTATGTAATAGTAAATGTTGGCATGTTTAAATTACGTGCAGTAAATAATGTGTTTTAATTTATTTGTGTTTTTAACGCGATTTGATATTGATCATTGCATATGCAATACTTTACTTTTTCACCTTTACGTTTTTAAATATAAAGTTTAAATTTAACATTTTTCAGTTTTTTAACAAATTTTGATACTAAAAGTGCAGTTACGATGCATTTTAATAGATTTAAGTCACGTTAAACAATTTCAACGTTAAGATATACAGAGCGCTAGTTTAAGTGGGTTTGCATAGTGGAATAAAAACTGTGCGACAAGTGAGAGATAAAGATGTTAAAACAAATGCACAGTTTTTGTGGAATTGTTCAGCTAGTAATTGCAGGATGTGGCTGTGGCAGACAGTTTTCAGAAATTCGTAATGAACTCAAAGTTTGACCAAGTATTTAACGACAAAGTTTCTTGCACTGGCTGCTGGTTGTCAAATCTATAAAATCTAAAATTTTCTCACCTGTTTATTACACAACTTCCACGGTAGACATAGGCGTCACAAGAAATTTACTGGGTATAACCGACACACGAAAAATGTATAAATTTATATAAGTGGTACTCTAGTTTTATGCGACAATGGAGCGCCCAATGCAAGGAAATGAGGTTAGTGGATATGACCTGTCAGAACTGGAATGCTCTCATTCACATGAAAATAGCATTAAAACATTTGTATTATTATTTTCTGGTTAAAATGATGGTGTGTATAATAACTCAAAACTGAGCAATGCATGGAGCATGTTGTAATGAAATGTTTAAGCACCAGGCAATGGACAGCGCCAGACCTTTTCAAAATAATCATCGTATAATGTATAACACATATTCGGCCAACTCTACTTAACTTGTTTACTTAAATTAACTCAAATGTTTTATTTTATTTTTGGATAGTTTCCTATTTTGTAGACATTTTGTCGTGTCATTTGTCGTATAGCAGACTTTAATAGAGATTATCTCACATTAATTAACTCAAAATTGTTTTATAATCAAGGCAACGATGCCTTTTATTTGCATTAAATGACTTACAGAAGATAAATAGGCCTATTTCAAGTTCAAATGGACCTTTAGTTTACAAATATTTTGACATCCAGTTGACTGTTCAATTGAGTGCATTTCGTTTTCAAGGCTCTTAGGGCCGCTGTTGATTAACAAAGCGCAGAGTCTGCCTGTATTTTTCAGACCTACCAACCGATGATGTCAGAGTGATGAAAAAGCCTATAATCACTCGAGGCAATTTGGTTGAGCTGCTACATAGACATTTTCATTCTGTTTGATTTCACGTTGGAGTTTAATTTACGTAGATCTCAAATTGCAGAGCAACGGAAAAATGCTCAACTCTTTTGTGTGGCACATAGCGCTGTTTGTTATGGTTCTCTCACGATACGCAGTGAGGGGGCAGGTCAGCTACTCTATTCCAGAAGAAATGACAAAAGGGTCGATAGTTGGAAATATTTCTCAAGATTTGGGATTGGATGTGAAAAGACTGAGATCAGGCAAGGCGCGCATATTTACTGGGGACAAAGCGGAATACATCGGATTAAATGAAAAGGGCATACTTCACACCGAGGAGAAAATCGACCGCGAGACTCTTTGTGGTAAAACAACACCTTGCGCTTTACATCTTCAGCTAATTTTAGAAAATCCAATGGAGCTATATAAAATAACAGTCGAAATCACCGACATCAATGACAACGCCCCGAGTTTTCCAAAAGGTGAGATACATTTTGAAATAAGCGAGTCGGCTGTAACCGGAGCAAGATTTATGTTAGAAAACGCGATAGATCTGGATGTAGGTGTTAATAGTCTTCTCAGTTATTCACTGCAACCGACAGATAATTTTATTCTTAGTTTGCAAAGCCTAACGGACAGTGAAAAAAATATGGAGATGGTGTTACAGAATCCTCTTGATCGTGAAAGCAGAGACCAGTTTTCTTTGTTGCTAACAGCAGTGGATGGTGGAGAGCCTCCGTTAAGCAGTAATGTGCGGTTATATGTAACTGTGCTAGATAATAATGACAATGCCCCTGTTTTCACACAAAGGGTCTACAAAGACACTATTCCTGAAAATTCGCCTACAGACTCTGCTATAACATTCGTCAGTGCCACTGATGCAGATGAAGGTTCAAATGGTATTGTGACGTATTTCATGTTGAACACTGGAGATTTCAACGATTTATTTATGGTGGATAGTCGGAGCGGGCAAATAACATTAAAAGGCATAGCTGACTTTGAAAAAGCAAGTCGTTATCAACTTAACATTCAAGCACGCGATCAGGGGGGACTATCTGACTCATGTAAGGTTATCATCGATCTCACTGATGTAAATGACAACAAACCAGTGATAAACATTCTGTCTATTTCAAATTCTATATCAGAGGCATCTTCCCCTGGCACTGTTGTTGCAATGTTAAATATAAATGATCTTGACTCCGGTGTAAACGGCCAGGTTCACTGCCAAATAAATAATAACATTCCATTTGATCTTACTTCTCCTTCAAGTGGTTTCTTTAGCTTGCAAACAGAGCAGGAACTGGACAGAGAGAGAAAAATTCAGTATGATATTAATGTTACATGTACTGATGAGGGCATACCCGCGCTCTCCAGCAGTGTTTCTCTCCGTGTGCAGATATCAGATGTTAATGACAATGCCCCTATATTTGAAAAAAATAATTACGAGACCTATGTGGTGGAGAATAACACACCAGGTGTTTCTATATTTACTGTTAAAGCCAGTGATTCAGATTGGAATCAGAATGCACGCGTTACTTATGTTCTGGATGACAGCACTTTTAATGGAGTATCCGTCTCTTCATATGCGTCAGTTCACCCTGACAGTGGGGAGATCACAACTATGCGCTCTTTTGACTACGAGCAACTAAAAGATTTCACGTTTAAAGTAAAAGCGCAAGACGGAGGTTCTCCTCCACTCAGTAGTAACGTGACAATCAAAATTATTATTCGAGATCAGAATGACAACGCACCTCAAGTTCTGTATCCTGTACAAACTGGAGGCTCTCTGGTTACTGAGATTGTGCCTCGATCTGCAGATGTTGGTTATCTCGTCACTAAAGTTGTTGCTGTTGATGTGGACTCTGGACAGAATGCCTGGCTCTCCTATAAACTACAGAAAACTACAGACAGAGCGCTGTTTGAAGTTGGTTTACAGAATGGAGAAATAAGAACTGTGCGACAAGTGACTGATAAAGATGCTGTGAAACAAAAACTCACTGTTGTTGTTGAAGATAACGGACAGCCCTCACGATCAGCTGTAGTCAGTATTAACGTGGCTGTGGCTGACAGCCTCCCTGAAATACTCAACGAACATAAAGACTTGACGCATGAGAAAGAATATAACGACAACTTGACTTTCTATTTAATTCTTGCGCTGGCTGCTGTTACATTCCTTTTTATCACCTGCTTAGTTGTTATAATATCGGTAAAAATCTACAAATGGAGACAATCACGCATCTTATATCAACCCAATCTGCCTGTTATTCCATACTATCCACCAAACTATACAGATACAGGAATTACTGGAACTCTGCCACACGGATATAATTATGAAGTATGCATGACAACTGACTCGAGGAAAAGCGACTGTAAGTTTTCAACGCTCGGCGGTAAGAATGTTGTAGTGATGGACCCCAGTTTTACAGAAACTATGCAACGTGTAATCTCCGAGAATAACGATATGGGAGGTGAATACTCGACAGAAACGGTAAGAGCATTGTATATTCTACAAGTATAAATGAATGTGGAAAAAAGTTTATCTTAAAAAAAGCATTTACAATCACCACCACTTGACCGCGCCAATATGTGACAATGCTCTGTAAACGGCTGTTTATTTTAAAATAAGTTACTTAAAGGTATTTGTCTTATTTAGAACAACCTTAACTAACCCCCCTGGTTTATTTTATACGTTAGGTAACTCAAAGTGTTATGCTAGGGTTTGTAGTGCCCGGTTAAGGCTCAGAGTGCCGCTGTTTGTCAACCTAATGCGGAGGCAGGATATATTTTAAACCCATCCCCACCATGCCATATTCTCATAGAGATGGAAAAGAGATAAAGCCTTCAGGACGCTCACTGCTTTGTCTCAAAGCAAATGGAAATACTCATTAAATATATTTTTATTTAAAACCATCTGAAGTACACTCGGATCCGTGGAGATTGATATTGTTTGCCTGTTTGTTTGTTTTTAATGCTATCGAAGCAATGTCTTGTGTGAAATGTTGGGTGTTGTTTATCATCGTCGTTTTTCACTCAGCGCAAGGACAGGTCAGTTACTCCATTGCAGAAGAAATGGTCAAAGGATCGATTGTGGGAAATATTGCGCAGGATTTGGGGTTGGATTTACAGCGGATACAATCAGGAAAAGCACGTATATTTACAAGAGACAGCAATGAATACATCGAGCTCAATAGAAACACGGGAGTGCTTCTGATCAGAGAGAAAATGGATCGAGAGTCTCTTTGTGCAAAAACAACACCATGCGCCTTGGATCTTCAAATGATTTTGGAAAACCCGATGGAACTGTACACGATTACGGTCGAAGTCACTGATATAAATGATAATGCGCCTACTTTTCAGAAAACGGATTTTAGATTCGAAATCAGCGAATCAGCCGTGCCGGGTGCTAGTTTTATGCTCGGGAGAGCCTTCGATCCGGACGTGGGTCAAAACGCTCTACAAAGCTATTCGCTTAAACCGCCTGATAAATTTCGTCTTGAATTGCACAGTCAGGCAGATGGTGCTAAGAATGTAGAGATGATTTTGCAAAAAACACTCGATAGAGAAACGCAAAGCACGCTTACTTTGTTGTTAGAGGCGTTTGACGGCGGCGATCCTGTGCTCTCAGGCACGGTGCGGATTCACGTTACCGTCTTAGACATTAACGATAATGCTCCAGTTTTCAAACAGAAAATGTACAAAACGACCATAGCAGAAAACGAAGCAAAGGGTACAATATTAACAGTTGTGAGCGCATCTGATGCAGACGAAGGGTCTAACAGTATCGTTACTTATTACATGTCTGACACAATGGACAGTAATGTGGCCGACATGTTTTTAATTAATGAAGAGAATGGTGAATTGTCATTAAAGGGTCAGATCGACTATGAAAAGGTAAACCATTATGAATTTAATATTCAGGCAAAAGACCAAGGACGGCTTTCTAACGCATGTAAAGTAATTATCGATGTGCTAGACATTAATGATAATTCACCAAGTATTAGTATTCTGTCTTATTCCTCTTCCATATCCGAGGGATCTAAGTCCGGTACTGTTGTTGCGATGCTAAATGTGGACGATTTAGACTCCGGTTTGAATGGCCAGGTTCACTGCGTCATAAACGAAGATATTCCTTTTACTATTACATCGTCATTTAGCAGTTTCTTAAGTTTGCAAACAGAACAGGAACTGGACAGGGAGACGAAATCTGAATACAATATAACTGTAATATGTGCTGATGAGGGAGTGCCCGCGCTATCCAGCAGTGCTTCTTTCCGTGTGCAAATAACAGATGTGAATGATAACGTGCCCATTTTTGAGAAAAGTCACTATGAAGCATGCGTCGTAGAAAACAACACACCTGGTATTTCTATATTTAAAATTAAGTCCAGTGACGCTGATTGGAATCAGAATGCACGTGTTTCTTATATTCTAGAGGAAAGTACTGTCAATGGAGTTTCTGTCTCCTCGTATGTGTCTGTTCACCCAGACACTGGAGTAATTGCAGCTATGCGCTCGTTTGACTATGAGCAACTGAAACATTTCCACTTTCGCGTAAGGGCGCAAGATGGAGGCTCTCCTCCTCTCAGTAGTAATGTGTCGGTAAAAATTATACTTCAAGATCAGAACGACAATTCCCCTCAAGTTTTGTATCCTGTACAAACTGGAGGCTCTCTGGTGACTGAGATTGTGCCTCGATCTGCAGATGTTGGCTATCTCGTCACTAAAGTGGTGGCTGTTGATGTGGACTCTGGACAGAATGCCTGGCTCTCCTATAAACTACAGAAAGCTGCAGACAGAGCGCTGTTTGAGGTGGGTTTGCAGAACGGAGAAATAAGAACTGTGCGACAAGTGACTGATAAAGATGCTGTCAAACAAAAACTCAATGTTGTTGTGGAGGATAACGGACAGCCCTCACGCTCAGCCCTGGTTAATATAAACGTTGCTGTGGCTGACAGCCTTCCTGAAATACTCTACGAACTCAAAGATACAACTGACAAAGAGCACAACGAAAACCTGACTTTTTATTTAATTCTTGCGCTGGCTGCCGTTTCATTCCTTTTTATCACCTGTGTAGTAGTCATCATATCAGTAAAAATCTACAAATGGAGACAATCTCGAATCCTCTATCAGTCAAATCCGCCTGTTATTCCATACTATCCACCAAACTATACAGACACAGGAATTACAGGAACTCTGCCACACGGATATAATTATGAAGTGTGCATGACAACTGACTCGAGGAAAAGCGACTGTAAGTTTTCAACTCTCGGGGGTCAGAGTGTTTTAGTGATGGACCCAAAATTTACAGAAACTATGCAACGCGTTACCAAGGAAATTGACATTGTGGAAGGTGAATACTCGACAGTACCGGTAAGAACATTTTTAAGCTTGAAAAATCTTGAACTTGTTCAGCACCATTTGCTGGACAGCGCCATAACGTGACAATGCTGTTTCCACTAGCTCGCTTTTTTGAAAAACTCCAAATGACTAAATTAGACCGTAAATTACTACATGCTTCCTTTTCAAATTATAAGTAATATTTTTTATTTATGTATTTAATCTGCAAAAGCCGCTGTCTTTTTTCAGCACCACTTACTGGATAGCGCCACAATGTTTTAATGCCATTTTCTTTTCATTTAAATAAAAAGCAAGCACATTTTTCTCTTGAGCTGAAGATTTTGAAAATCTTTGAGTCAAATTTGTTTTATTAAATAATTGTAAAAACATGAGTGTTCATCTGTACTTTGATCTGTAGTGCTAGATTTAGGCTCAGAGTGCCGCTGTTTGTCAATTTAGCAAAGGGATAGTCTGCTTTGTAAACCCAACCTCATCATCTGAGAAGGGAAAATAGGAGGCTATCGACTATCGACTCCCTCATTGTCTGGTGACGAACCAAAGGGAACATATTTGTCTATGTCCGATAATCAAAGTATTTGCATTTGAAATATAGCATCTAGAAATATACTTGGAAATTAAGAACCTCGTTTTTATTTTCGATGCTCTAATAATGGCTACTGTGGTCGTGATATGCTACTCGGTATTTTTTTTCATCGTCGTCTCTCGTTTAGCGCGAGGACAGGTCAGTTACTCCATTCCAGAAGAAATTTCTAAAGGATCTATGGTTGGAAATATCGGGCAGGATTTAGGGTTGGATTTACAACGATTGAAGACAGGAAAAGCACGTATATTTACAGGAGACAATACGGAATACATAGGCCTGGATAAAGAACGGGGTTTACTGCTCATTCGAGAGAAAATGGATCGCGAGTTTCTTTGTGCCAAAACGACTCCCTGCGCTTTGCATCTTCAAATGATTCTGGAAAACCCAATGGAATTATATACAATCACGGTTGAAATTACGGACATAAACGATAATCCCCCTACTTTCCAGAAAAAGCGCATTCAATTTGAAATTAGCGAGTCAGCTGTAAAGGGTGCGAGATTTATGCTAGAGAGAGCTGTGGATGCGGATGTCGGAGTTAATGCTCTCCAAAGCTATTCTCTAAAACCAAGCGATAATTTTGCTCTTGAACTACACACCCAACCAGGTGCTGATAAAAAGGTCGAGATGGTTTTGCAAAGACCACTTGATAGAGAAAAGAAGGAGTCTATTACGTTGTTACTATCAGCGATTGACAGTGGCGATCCGCAATTGTCTGGATCTGTTGAAATACGCGTAATTGTGCTAGACGTTAATGATAATGCCCCTGTGTTTACGCAAAAGGATTATAAAGCCACGTTATCTGAGAATGCAGTAAGAGGGGCTAAATTGACTACAGTCAGTGCAACTGATGCAGACGAGGGATCAAACGGTCACGTGACGTACTACATTTCAAGCACAGAAGATGGTGTGAGAAATATGTTTATTATAGATCAGCATAGTGGCGAGGTAACTTTAAATGGTTGGGTTGATTTTGAAAAAGCAAGTCACTACCAGCTTGATATTCAGGCTAAAGATCAAGGGGGGCTTTCAGATTCATGTAAACTAATCATTGATGTATTAGATATAAATGATAACAAACCACTGATAAACTTACTTTCTATGTCAAATTCTGTGTCTGAGGACTCCATGCCTGGGACAGTTGTTGCTATGATCAAAGTAGATGATGCTGACTCTGGTGTGAACGGTCAGGTACAATGCTCCATAAATGAAAACATTCCATTCTCTCTTACATCTGCATCCAGCAATTTCATCAGTCTACGTATAGAGCAGCAATTGGACAGAGAAAGAGATGCTGAATACAATGTCAGCATTACATGCTCTGATCAAGGAGCACCTGCCCTGTACAGCAGTACCTCTCTCACATTACAGATATCAGATGTGAATGACAATGCTCCTACCTTTGATAAAAGCAACTATGAGGCCTGCGTCATTGAGAATAACACCCCTGGTTTGTCTATATTTACAGTTAAAGCCAGCGACGCTGATTGGAATCAGAATGCACGTGTTTCATACATTCTAGAGGACAGCACTGTAAATGGAGTCTCTGTCTCTTCATTTGTGTCAGTTCACCCTGATAGTGGAGTGCTAACATCAATACGCTCTTTTGACTATGAGCAACTAAAAGATTTCACTTTTAGAGTGAAAGCGCAAGATGGAGGCTCTCCTCCACTTAGTAGTAACGTGACTGTAAAAATAATTATTCTGGATCAGAATGACAACGCTCCTCAGGTTCTTTATCCTGTACAAACTGGTGCTTCTGTGATGGCTGAGATTGTGCCTCGTTCGGCAGATGTTGGTTATCTGGTCACTAAAGTTGTTGCTGTTGATGTGGACTCTGGACAGAATGCCTGGCTCTCCTATAAACTACAGAAAACTACAGACAGAGCGCTGTTTGAAGTGGGTTTACAGAACGGAGAAATAAGAACTGTGCGACAAGTGACTGATAAAGATGGCGTGAAACAAAAACTCACTGTTGTTGTTGAAGATAACGGACAGCCCTCACGCTCAGCTGTGGTCACCATTAATGTGGCAGTTGCTGATAATTTTCCTGAAATTCTTTCAGAATTCACAGACTCTACACATGACAAGGAATATAACAACGATTTGACTTTTTATTTAATTTTGGCTCTTGCAGTAGTTTCACTGCTCTTTATAGTCTCAATTATTGCAATCATTTCAGTGAAAATCTACAGATGGAGGCAGAATAAGTTGTTTTATAAATCTGGAGCAAATCTACCTGTGATTCCATATTACCCACCAGTTTATGCGGATGGCACATTACAGCAAGTGTATAATTATGAAATGTGCGGGACCACCGACTCAAGGATGAGTGACGTGAAGTTTGTCAGGCCCTACAGTCAGAACACACTGGTGAGCCAAAGTCATTTCGGGACAGTTCAGAGAGAAACACAGGAACAGGATAATGATGACCTGCATTCAGAGGTGAGGTTTTAAATGACCATTGTTTAAGGCTTTACTCCTTTATCACTGTTTTGCCTTACACCTCCTTATCCTTCCATTTCATTTTTGTGCTTTTACTCTTATAACATGAGACATATTTATACATAGTCACTTGCAGTCCGAGTGGGTGTTTGGCTGTATTTTATAGTTAGAAAATCAAAGTGTTTATAACTTTATTCAATGTGCAATAATACAATTTAATTAGCATGTACTAAAACATAAAGTTTATTATTGTTATTATCGTTACATAATAAGCCATCATAAAACTAATTTAAACCTTAAAAACGAATAGGCTATTCAGCTTTCCTGTAGCTCAGTGGTAAGAGGTTGTGGGTTCGATCCCAGGGGATTGCAAATACCTATGTAAAATGTATAGGATAAAGCAATGTAAGTCGCTTTGGATAAAAGCGTCTGCCAAATGCGTAAATGTAAATGTAGATCAGTCTTAAAAAAATAATTTAAAAATTAAATAAATATAAGATAAATTCAAACGAATTGTATTTGATGGCAAGCCATTTTAATGACAACATATTGTAAATTCAAGTTACTGGTAAAGTTGTCAATTCTGTAAAGAAATTATGTGGGATGTAACTATATGGATGAGAGAGGGTCGTGAAGAAAGAGAGATCAAACAAATTATCTAAAACACTAATAAACACATATTGTGGGGTGTTACCAGGGTACTACAATATTATCATCATGTTTATATATGAATGTACACATACAAAAATGTTGTATTATATTACAAGTATTATACATAACAGGTCATCAGTTGATTTCGTTTTTGTTGAGGTCTGTGGGCCAAATCTTTCAATATTTCAGTACTTCTCAATGCATTTTAAATGAGTGATCACTCTGCAGTGCTGTGTTTCGACTCTATGTGCCGCTCTTTATCCTTTGTAGACTTACTCTTGCGTTTTCTCTTGATTTAACAAAGCCTGAAGCTAGCATAATTCAAACATCGACGGTCGGATGCTACACAAGAGACCGACACATGTTTAGCTCCCTCTCCAAATTCTTTGAGGCAAAGTTAAGGGCATTTTGACAGAAATATTATATGAAATTCGTATTATAGTGTTCCTTTTAATTTTCCTTCTCAATTGTTCTTCGTCAAAATGGAGTCGGGAGGAAAATGCTGGGATGGTTGGCTATTCTATACAGTATGTGCGCTTTCTTTATTTACGGTTGAAGTGTCAGGACAGATTCGTTATTCTATACCTGAGGAAATGTCTGTGGGATCGATTGTTGGAAATATCGCCTCGGATCTTGGACTTGAATCGAAAAGACTGATTTCAGGAAAAGCGCGTGTGTTCACCGCGGAGAGCAGTGAGTACATTGGACTGGACAAGGAGAACGGACATCTGATTATTAAGAGTAAAATAGACAGAGAGGAATTATGCGGAGAGATTTCCGCGTGTAGTGTCAGTTTTGATGTCGTTTTGGATAACCCGATGGAGCTTTATCGTGTGACAGTTGACATACAAGACATCAATGACAACAGTCCGGCTTTTCCGAATTCTAAAATCGTTCAGGAAATTAATGAATTAGCGGTACTTGGTGCACGTTTTCCCTTGGAGAGCGCAATAGATCCAGACGTGGGAGTGAATACACTACAGAAATATACCCTTCACCCCACCGACCATTTTAAACTGAATGTACAGAATGCTGAAGATGGTAGCAAAAACGTCGAGATGATTCTTCATTCTCCATTGGACAGAGAAAAAGAAGAGAATCATAATTTAGTTCTGACAGCTTTCGATGGTGGAAAACAACAAAGATCCGCGACTGTTCAGATACATATTGTCGTTATTGATGGAAATGACAATGCGCCCGTGTTTAGCCAATCGTCTTACAAAGCATCCGTAGTTGAAAATGCTGCCAAAGGTTCAGTGATTACAACAGTAAGTGCGACAGATGCTGACGAGTCGAGTCACAATATACAGTATTATTTTGAGCACATCACCTCTACCATAAAAGCTTTATTTTCCATTGACGAGGATTCTGGAGAGGTTAAAGTCATAGGTGATGTAGATTATGAAAAACACAAGCAGTTCAAAATCAAAATCAAAGCTAAAGATCACGGAGATTTGACGGATTTGAGCGACATCATTATTGATGTAATTGATGCAAATGATAACAGACCAAAAATTACAATAATGTCTTTTTCCAGTGCAGTATCTGAAGATGCAGCACCTGGGACTGTAATAGCAATGTTAAATGTTCAAGATCTAGATTCAGGTGACAACAGTAAGATTTCATGCTCTATTGATCTAAACTCTCCATTTAAAATAGTCTCATCTTTGACTAATTATTACAATCTGGTTACAGACTCAGAATTAGACAGGGAACAGATAGCAGAATATAATATCACTATAACTGCTGTCGATGGGGGTAATCCACCTCTTTCAAGTAAAGAGATTTTGAAATTGAAGATATCTGATGTGAATGACCATGCCCCGCAGTTTCAGCAGGAATCATATAATGCTTTTATATCTGAAAATAACCCACCATCTACAATTATTGTATCTGTCAAAGCAGAAGACATGGACTGGGGGCAAAATGCTAAAAATTCATATTTTCTTATTGATGGAGATTTATATGGATCACCGCTGACATCTTACATTTCTATAAACTCAGAGACCGGTGTGATCTATGCAGAAAAATCATTTGATTATGAGCAAATTAAATCTTTTAAAATAAAAGTTAAAGCTCAAGATGGGGGCTCACCGCCTTTATCCAACAACGTGACTCTTAACATCTTCATTCAAGATCAGAATGACAACGCACCTCAGATTCTGTATCCTGTACAAACTGGTGGTTCTGTGGTGGCTGAGATTGTGCCTCGTTCAGCAGATGTTGGTTATCTGGTTACTAAAGTTGTAGCTGTTGATGTGGATTCTGGACAGAATGCCTGGCTCTCCTATAAACTACAGAAAACTACAGACAGAGCGCTGTTTGAAGTGGGATTACAGAACGGAGAAATCAGAACTGTCCGACAAGTGACTGATAAAGATGCTGTGAAACAAAAACTCACTGTTGTTGTTGAAGATAACGGACAGCCCTCACGCTCAGCTGTGGTCACCATTAATGTTGCAGTTGCTGATAATTTTCCTGAAGTGCTTTCAGAATTCGCAGACTCTACACATGACAAGGAATATAACAACGATCTGACTTTTTATTTAATTTTGGCTCTTGCTGTAGTTTCACTGCTCTTTATAGTCTCAATTATTGCAATAATTTCAGTGAAAATCTACAGATGGAGGCAGAATAAGTTGTTTTTTAAATCCGGAGCAAATCTACCTGTGATTCCTTATTACCCACCAGTTTATGCGGATGGCACATTACAGCAAGTGTATAATTATGAAATGTGTGGGACCACTGACTCAAGGATGAGTGACGTGAAGTTTGTCAGGCCCTACAGTCAGAACACACTGGTGAGCCAAAGCTGTTTGGGGACAGTTCAGAGAGAAAAGCAGGAACAGGAGAATCATGACCTGACTTTAGAGGTGAGACCTTACAATATTCATTGTTTGAGGATTTAAAAGTGTCTCATCAATCTGTATTAAAATGTTTTTGAGCGCTGGTTACAGTTAATGATATTCAGTTGTGGTTTAAGCTGTTTTTGTTAACCTGTTTTGACTTAGTTTCCTGTGTTCTCAGTTCACCCGTGTTTATTTACTTATGTCATTAGTCAATCTCTTGCATCAGTATTTACACTACCTGTTCATTTTTCTGTTTGACCGGTTATAAAAGTTGAATTATAATTTTTGTTTTGACTATTTAAGACTGTTTATAGGATAATGCCTTCGACATGCACTTCATATGGTATACAGCAACATGAAACAGGGCTTGTCACCCAAAAACCTTGTTCTCCCTTTATTTGGCCCATTAGCCTTTGACTTCTGTTGCATGTGACAACCTTACAATATTGGTTTAGAAGTCACCAGTAGCATTTAGAGCGAATAACTTAAATAATTATTATCACCAGGCGTAACTACAAATAGACCAGACCATATGCACTCTGTCTGTCGCACTTGATTCGCAGAAAAATCGGCCTATTCTTGTTATTGATGTAAACGACAATATGCCTGTGTTTAGCCAATCGTCTTAAAAAACTTCAGTTATTGAAAATGCTGCTCAACGGGCTTGACAACAGTAAATACGACTGATGCTGAAGAGTCGAGTAACAATATACAGTATTATTTTGAGCACACCACATCTAAAGTAAAATCATTTTTCTCAATAGACGCGGATTCTGGTGAGGTAAAAGTCACGGTGACATAGATTTTGAATTGCTTTTGTTTTTCGTCATCTAAGTCAAAGCTAAAGATAACGGAGGTTTGACTGAATCAAGTGAGATAGTTATTGATGTCATAGATGTAAATGATACTATACAAAAATACAGCATAAAACAGTCAGTTCTGGTCCTTGATTCTGATTGGCTTAGGTGAGTTCTAAACTGTTATGAAATACCTGGATTAAAACATCACATATGTAACCAGATCAAACCACACCTGCACCAGGCAGGCCTCGAACCGGGTCGGTCCGGCATGGGAGTTGGGTGCTCTAGCGAGGAGGCTAAAGACCGCAGTCTCTAGTGTAAGTCGCTAGAGAGTCCTTGAGGTCGGGAAGTGAGGTTTACATACTGCACAGCTCTACACTAGCTTGCCTCCGTTACACATAGCCTAAATATAATTGTATTTACTTTATTAAATGAAACCTTGCTACGCATATGGAATAACCGTTTTATAAAAGCAATAGACCCAGCGAAGCAGTCGGTTACAGTGCATTTTATAATAGCTAAGGGGGTTTTAGGCACTCTGCTTCACGCCACAACGTCCTTAGCTTTTAGAAAAATGCACTGTAACCCACTGTTTCGCGGGGCTTATTGCTATAATAATGTAATTTTCAGGTGCAGAGTCTGAAGATGCAGCACCTGGCACTATTATAGCAATGATAAATGTTCAAGACCATACTCTGGTGACAACAGTAAGAGTTCATGCTCTATTGATGTAAGCCCTGCATTTAAAATCAGATCCTCATTAATCAATTACTACAATCTGGTGACAGACTCAGAATTAGACAGAGAACAGACAGCAGAATATAATATCACTATAACTGCTGTTGATGGGGCTAATTCACCTCTTTCAAGTAAAGAGATTTTAAAACTGAAAATATCTGATGTTAATGATCATCCACCTCAGTTTGAGCAGGAGTCATATAATGCTTTTATACTCGAAAACAATCCTCCATCTACAACTATTCTATCTGCCAAATCAGAGGACATGGACTGGGGGCCAAATGTCAAGATTTCTTACTTTCGTATTGATAGAGATTTAATTGGATCACCACTGACATCTTACATTTCCATAAATTATAAAAGTGGTGTGATCTATGAAGAATAATATTTTGTTTATTTACAAATTACATATAAGATATATGTACCTTTATCCAAAAACGTGACTCTTTACATCTTCATCCAAGTTCGGAATGACAACACTTCTCAGGTTCTTTATCCTGTACAAACTGGTGGTTCTGTCGTGGCTGAGATTGTGTCTTGTTCGGCGGATGTTGGTTATCTGGTCACTAAAGTTCTAGCTGTTGATTTGGACTCTGGACTGGATGGCTCTCCTATAAACTACAGACAAAGCACTGTTTAAAGTGGGTTTACAGAATGGAGAAAGATGTTGTTGTGTTATGATAAAGATGCTGTGAAACAAAAATGTACTGTTGCTGTTGAAGATTATGGACAGCCCTCACGCTCAGCTGTGGTCACCATTAATGTGGCAGTTGCTGATCCTTTTCCTGACATGCTTTCAGATTTCACAGACTCTACAAGGAATATAACAACGATTTGACAACGATTAGATTTCTATGTAGTTTTGGCTCAGGCGGTAGTTTCACTGCTCTCTTGGCCCTTTAATTTAACTTCAGATTTAGCTGCTTTTCCCCCTTTGTTTAGTTACTTAAATCATCGAGTCCTACTCTTTTGTTAGTATTTAAACTCCCTGTTCTGTTATCTCTTTTGCTGAACATAAAAGTTAAATTATAATTTTGTTGTGTTCCTGGTTGCCTTATGTTTGTTTCTCTGTGGATTTATTATGAAAGACTGTGTGTTGGATTACACCTTCGTTGTGCACTTCATATAGTACAGCAACAGCTCACATAGCTTGTCACCCAAACACTTTATTGTCCTTTAATTTGAGCCCTTAGCCTTTTACTCCCCATGCATATGACATAACCTGACAATATTGGCTTAGAAGTTGCCATTTCCATTTAGAGTGTATAATTTTATAATGATTGTAAGTGGGTTTTTTTAATAGAAAATCAATGTAGAGTATTTGTGACTTTTGAGGAATGCTAAAGCAAGATATGAACATAGGAAACAATGCAGTCAATGATAGTGATGATGATTATTTTTATTATTATTATTAAAAAGATTATCCATAGCAAATTTACCAAATACCAGAACACCATGGGGTGGTTTCACAGACAGGGATTATTTTAAATTAGGATTAGGCCTTCTTTTAATCAGGAAATTTAAGTAGTTTACCAAACATGCCTTACTAAAAACAATATTCTGTGCATGTTGAGACAACACAAAAGCAATGGTGTAATTTTAAAATGTGTCAATCCAAGGTGTTTACGGTATTGACAGCTCTAGCATTTATTTTAATCTTGGACTAGTCTAATCCCTCTCTGTGAAATCGTCACCATAGTATTTGATTTGCCAATTAATTATGGATTTTTAGATTTCTACTAATGAATAGTCCGTGGTATGATAAAAAACCAAGCTATAATATACTAAATATATTTAATAACATTATGTTAACATAAAAATACGTGGCCTTATAAGTAAAAAGGTCAGTAGTAAATGGGTAATAAAGCCAAGAGTGAAGCATCAGGGATGAGAGAAGAAACAATACATAGAAAGTATTATTTAAACCATGATTCTCAGCTCTGGCCCACGAGATCCATTTTCCTGCTGAGTTTAGCCCCAACTCTGATAAAAAAAACAGCTGAACAAGCTAATCATCATCTTTAGGAATAGTTGCGTTCAATTTAATGCGGCGCTGCGCAAATCTATCAGTTTATGACATTTAAGTACCGCGATTCAAGTGCAGATTGTTGCGTGCGCATTTGAATCGACCTCGCGGTACTTTAAATGTAATATGCCAAACAATTTGCGCAGTCCCTCATTAAATTGAGCGCGCGTCTGTTCCTGAAGTCACTGACTAGCTTCTTCTGGTGTATGGGGCTAAACTCGGCAGGAAAATGTATCTCGCGGGCCAGAGTTGAGAACCACTGATTTAAACCGTACTCTGATTTTACAATGCACATAAATGATAATCAAAGTTATATATTACAATTCACATAGCCTATTGTTAAATGTAATATTCACGGATAAGAAGTTAAAAGAATTAAACGAAACATTTTACACTTTCACTTTTAAACCATTCCGTCCTTGCTGAGGTCTGTGCGTAGTTTTATGGTGTGTTTAGCTCCTATATATTTTTATCTCTTTGAAATGTTTCCCCCCAATGACTGATCGTTGTGCAGTGGCAGTGCTGTATTTCGACTCTAAGTGCCGCTGTCCAACCTCTTTAGACAAATTCTTGCGTTCTCTCTCTTCGACAAAGGCTAAAGCAAAGGGATAATTCAGACACAACATAAACGGCAACACTGGATGCTACATAACAGACCGAAAATCGCTTTCCGTATCCATGTTTTTAATGTATAGGCTTATCAATCTCCATTTGGACTAAATCATTATCTAATATATCGTACATTTTGCTTTGTCTACCTCTGCTCAATCTTTGTTCCTAAAAAATGGAGTCAGGAAGAAAAGGTTGGGTGTATGGTTGGCTACTACATACAGTATGTGCGCTTTCTTTATTTGCCGTTGAAGTGACCGGACAAATTCGTTATTCTATACCTGAGGAAATGTCTGTGGGATCGATTGTTGGAAATATCGCCTCGGATCTTGGACTTGAACCGAAAAGACTGATTTCAGGAAAAGCGCGTGTGTTCACCGCGGAGAGCAGTGAGTACATTGGACTGGACAAGGAGAACGGACATCTGATTATTAAGAGTAAAATAGACAGAGAGGAATTATGTGGAGAGATTTCCGCGTGTAGTATCAGATTTGATGTTATTTTGGATAACCCGATGGAGCTTTATCGTGTGACAGTTGACATACAAGACATCAATGACAATAGTCCGGCTTTTCCGAAATCTAAAATTGAAAAAAACATCAGTGAATTAGCGGTACCTAGTGCGCGCTTTCCCTTAGAGAGCGCAATAGATCCAGACGTGGGAGTGAATACACTACAGAAATATTCTCTTCACCCTACCGATCATTTTAAACTGCATGTTCAGAGCGGTGCTAGTGGTAAAAAACATGTTGAGATGATACTTCATTCCCCATTAGACAGAGAAAAAGAAAAACATCATCAGTTAATTTTAACAGCTTTCGATGGTGGAAAACCTCAAAGGTCCGCAACTGTGCAGATAAATATTGTTGTTCTTGATGTAAATGACAATGCGCCCGTGTTTAGCCAATCGTCTTATAAAGCATCAATTGTCGAAAATGCTGCTAAAGGTACAGTCGTGACAACAGTAAGTGCGACAGATGGTGACGAGTCGAGTCACGATATACAGTATTATTTTGAGCACGCGACCTCTACAATAAAATCTTTGTTTTCCATTGACGCGGATTCTGGAGAGGTTAAAGTCATAGGTGACATCGATTACGAAAAACACAAGCAGTTTACTTTTAAGGTCAAAGCTAAAGATCACGGAGATTTAACTGACTCTAGTGAGATAATTATTGATGTTCTTGATGTAAATGATAATATACCTAAAATTACACTGATGTCTTTTTCAACAGCAATATCTGAAGATGCAGCACCTGGCACAATTATAGCAATGTTAAATGTTCAAGATCTAGATTCAGGTGACAACAGTAAGATAATATGCTCTATTGATATAAACTCTCCATTTAAAATCGTCTCATCATTGACTAATTATTACAATCTGGTGACAGACTCAGAATTAGACAGGGAACAGATAGCAGAGTATAATATCACTATAACTGCTGTTGATGGAGGTAATCCACCTCTTTCAAATAAAGATATTTTAAAACTGAAAATTTCTGATATTAATGATCATGCACCTCAGTTTGAGCAGGAATCATATAATGCTTTTATATCTGAAAATAACCCTCCATCTACAACTATACTATCTGTCAAAGCAGAAGACATGGACTGGGGCCCAAATGCTAAAATGTCATATTTTCTTATTGAAGGAGATTTAAATGGATTACCACTGACATCTTACATTTCCGTAAATTCAGAGACTGGTGTGATCTATGCAGAAAAAACATTTGATTATGAACAAATGAAATCTTTTAACATCAAAGTTAAAGCTCAAGATGGGGGCTCACCACCCTTATCCAACAACGTTACTCTTAACATCTTCATCCAAGATCAGAATGACAACGCTCCTCAGATTCTGTATCCTGTACAAACTGGTGGTTCTGTGGTGGCTGAGATTGTGCCTCGATCTGCAGATGTTGGTTATCTGGTCACTAAAGTTGTAGCTGTTGATGTGGACTCTGGACAGAATGCCTGGCTCTCCTATAAACTACAGAAAGCTACAGACAGAGCGCTGTTTGAAGTGGGTTTACAGAACGGAGAAATAAGAACTGTGCGACAAGTGACTGATAAAGATGCTGTGAAACAAAAACTCACTGTTGTTGTTGAAGATAACGGACAGCCCTCACGCTCAGCTGTGGTCACCATTAATGTGGCAGTTGCTGATCATTTTCCTGAAATTCTTTCAGAATTCACAGACTCTACACATGACAAGGAATTTAACAACGATCTGACTTTTTATTTAATTTTGGCTCTGGCGGTAGTGTCACTGCTCTTTATTGTCTCCATTATTGCAATAATTTCAGTGAAAATCTACAGATGGAGGCAGAATAAGTTGTTTTATAAATCTGGAGCAAATCTACCTGTGATTCCATATTACCCACCAGTTTATGCGGACGGCACATTACCGCAAGTGTATAATTATGAAATGTGCGGGACCACTGACTCAAGGATGAGTGATGTGAAGTTTGTCAGGCCCTACAGTCAGAACACACTGGTGAGCCAAAGCTGTTTGGGGACAGTTCAGAGAGAAACGCAGGAACAGGAGAATAATGACCTGACTTTAGAGGTGAGATCTTATAATGTTCTTTTTTGGGGGGATCTAAAGTGTCATCAATCTTTATTACAAATGTTTTTGAGCGCTTGTAACAGTTATGGATATTTATATATAAAAGCATATGGAGATCTGTGGTGAGGGTATGCAATGTTCTATGTTTGAATATTCAAAAAGTTTCTGTTTTGAGGATGTTTTTTTAAGATTTGTCACCCCAACAACCTATTTTCCTTCTGTTTCACCTTTTTGATATTTTACTACTTGCATGTGATGTAAACTGACACCAAAAGTTTCAGACACTTCCAGTCAGAGAAAATAACTTCAATAGGACCAACAAGTAAAAAAGTAGAAAATCAATGTAGTGAATTTATGACATTTACAGAAAGCTATAAATAAATCAAAAGACATTCCGCACCAGTCAATGGTTGTGGTTAGTTGGATTGTTATTATAATTTATATAAAAATTATCAATTACAAAACTATGACATATCAGAGGACTATATCGTATGAATGTGGAATAATATAAAAATCCTAAGCATTAATGATTAATCTACATTCTTTGGTACAGTAAAGATAGGCTAGAGCATGACATTGGCCTGTTACAGTAAATAAAGTTTTATTAATATTTAAGAAAGTAATGTATAAGGAGGGAGTGATATCACAAAACCATGATAACGCATTAATTAAAACTTACTGTCACATTACAGTGCTCATAAATTATTATCATAGTTAAAGGCTATGTGATTATACACAACATAACTAAATGTGATATATTGATAACTGGCCCTCCTAAAAACAATACAAAAACATTATATCCTTACATTTCTTATCATTTCGTATATGTTGAGGTCTGAGCGCTGGAATGTTGTGAATTGTTTGGCAGTGCTGTGCAATGTTTTTGTTTAGTACGTGATCATACTGCTATGCTGTATTTCGTCTCTAAGTGCCGCTGTCTAACCTTTGTAGACTTATATTTGCATTATCTCTCTCTTCCACAAAGACTAAAGCAAATCCATAATTCAGAAAACATACTGGATGCTAACAGACCGACAAATCCCATTTTCGTCTCCAATTTTCTTAAAGTACAGCAATTTTGGATTTTGACTGAAACAATCTAAATTGTAGCATACAGTGCGCTTTGTTAAGACTCTGCTCAATCGTTGCTAAAAAAATGGAGCCGGGAAGAAAAGGCTTGGTTTATAGCTGGATATTCTATACAGTATATGCGCTTTCTTTATTTGCCGCTAAAGTGACCGGACAGATTCGTTATTCTATACCTGAGGAAATGTCTGTGGGATCGATTGTTGGAAATATCGCCTCGGATCTTGGACTTGAACCGAAAAGACTGATTTCAGGAAAAGCGCGTGTGTTCACCGCGGAGAGCAGTGAGTACATTGGACTGGACAAGGAGAACGGACATCTGATTATTAAGAGTAAAATAGACAGAGAGGAATTATGTGGAGAGATATCCGCGTGTAGTGTCAGTTTTGATGTTATTTTGGATAACCCGATGGAGCTTTATCGTGTGACAGTTGACATACAAGACATCAATGACAATAGTCCTGCGTTTCAGAAATCTAACATCGAACTAGAAATCAGTGAATTAGCGGTACCAGGTGCTCGCTTTGTTTTAGAAAGCGCCATAGATTCAGACGTGGGAGTGAATACACTACAGAAATATTCTCTTCACCCCACCGATCATTTTAAACTGAATGTTCATAGTGGTGCTGGTCTTAGCAAAAACGTCGAGATGATACTTCATTCTCCATTAGACAGAGAAAAAGAAAAACACCATACTTTAATTTTGACTGCTTTCGATGGTGGAAAACCACAAAGATCAGCAACCGTGAAAATAAATATAATAATTATTGATGTAAACGACAATGCGCCCGTGTTTAGCCAATCGTCTTACAAAGCATCAGTTTTTGAAAATGCTGCTAAAGGTTCAGTAGTGATAACAGTAAGTGCGACAGATGCTGACGAGTCGAGTCACAATATACAGTATTATTTTGAGCACGCTACCTCTACAATAAAAGCTTTGTTTTCTATTAATGCAGATTCTGGGAAGGTAACGGTCATAGGTGACATAGACTACGAAAAAAACAAGCAGTTTATAGTTAACGTTAAAGCTAAGGATCACGGCGGGTTGATTGACTCTAGTGACATTATTATTGATGTAATTGATGTAAATGATAATGTACCAAAAATTACACTAATGTCTTTTTCGACGGCAGTATCTGAAGATGCAGCACCTGGTACTGTAATAGCAATGTTAAATGTTCAAGATCTAGATTCAGATGACAACAGTAAGGTTTCATGCTCTATTGATCTAAACTCTCCGTTTAAAATCGTCTCATCATTGACTAATTATTACAATCTGGTGACAGACTCAGAATTAGACAGGGAACAGATAGCAGAGTATAATATCACTATAACTGCTGTTGATGGAGGCAACCCACCACTTTCAATTAAAGAAACTGTGAAACTGAAGATATCTGATGTGAATGATCATGCACCTCAGTTTGAGCAGGAATCATATAATACTTTTATATCTGAAAATAACCCACCATCTACATCTATTATATCTGTTAGAGCAGAAGACATGGACTGGGGGCTAAATGCCAAAATTTCTTATTCCCTTATTGATGGAGATTTAAATGGATCACCACTGACATCTTACATTTCCATAAATTCTGAAAGTGGTGTGATTCATGCAGAAAAATCTTTTGACTATGAACAATTGAAATCTTTCAAAATCCAAATTAAAGCTCAAGATGGGGGCTCACCACCCTTGTCCAACAACGTGACTCTGAACATCTTCATCCAAGATCAGAATGACAACGCTCCTCAGATTCTGTATCCTGTACAAACTGGTGGTTCTGTGGTGGCTGAGATTGTGCCTCGATCTGCAGATGTTGGTTATCTGGTCACTAAAGTTGTGGCTGTTGATGTGGACTCTGGACAGAATGCCTGGCTCTCTTATAAACTACAGAAAACTACAGACAAAGCGCTGTTTGAAGTGGGTTTACAGAACGGAGAAATTAGAACTGTGCGACAAGTGACTGATAAAGATGCTGTGAAACAAAAACTCACTGTTGTTGTTGAAGATAACGGACAGCCCTCACGCTCAGCTGTGGTCACCATTAATGTGGCAGTTGCTGATAATTTTCCTGAAGTGCTTTCAGAATTCACAGACTCTACACATGACAAGGAATATAACAACGATCTGACTTTTTATTTAATTTTGGCTCTTGCTGTAGTTTCACTGCTCTTTATAGTCTCAATTATTGCAATCATTTCAGTGAAAATCTACAGATGGAGGCAGAATAAGTTGTTTTATAAATCGGGAGCAAATCTACCTGTGATTCCATATTACCCACCAGTTTATGCGGATGGCACATTACAGCAAGTGTATAATTATGAAATGTGCGGGACCACTGACTCAAGGATGAGTGATGTGAAGTTTGTCAGGCCCTACAGTCAGAACACACTGGTGAGCCAAAGCTGTTTGGGGACAGTTCAGAGAGAAAAGCAGGAACAGGAGAATAATGACCTGACTTTAGAGGTGAGACCTTACAATGTTCTCTGTTTGAGGATTTAAAAGTGTCTCATCAATCTGTATAAATATGTTTTTGAGCGCTGGTAACAGTTTTGGATATTTAGTTTTGGTTTTCCCTGTTTTTGTTTATCAGCTTTGACCAAGTTTTCTGTGTTCTCAGTTCATCTGTGTTTATTTACTTAAGTCACTCTCTTGCATTTGTATTAACACTACCTATTCTGTTCTCTTTTTGGCCGGTTATAAAAGTTAAATTATTATTTGTATTGTGCTTCGATGGGGGGGGGGGGGGGCACGTGGCTTAGTGGTTAGCACGTTCACCTCACACCTCCAGGGTTTGGGGCTCGATTCCCGCTTCCGACTTGTGTGTGTGGAGTTTGCATGTTCTCCCCGTGCCTTGGGGGTTTCTTCCGGGTACTCCGGTTTCCTCCCCTGGTCCAAAGACATGCATGGTAGGTTGATTGACATCTCTGGAAAAAATTGTCCGTAGGGTGTGAGTGCGTGAGTGAATGAGTGAGTGTGTGTGCCCTGCGATGGGTTGGCACTCCATCCAGGGTGTATCCTGCCTTGATGTCCGATGACTCCTGAGATAGGCACAGGCTCCCCGTGACCCGAGGTAGTTCGGATAAGCGGTAGAAAATGGAATGGAATGGAATTGTGCTTCGACTGCTTCTGGACGCATTATCTTTGTTTTCTCTGTGGATATACTATTAAACACTGTTTATAGGATTACGCCTTTGACATGCGCTTCATATTGTACAGCAACATGTAACAGGGCTTGTCATCCAAACACCTGTTCTCCCTTTATTTGACCCTTAGCCTTTCACTTCTGTTGCATCTGATAACCTCACAATATTGGTTTAGAGGTCATAGCATTTAGAGCAAATAACTTCAATAATTATTATAAGTGTTTTTTTGTAGTAGAAAACCAATATAGTGTATTTGTGACTTAAATAATGCTAAAGCAAGAGATAAACAGAGTAAACAATGTCAATGATTATTATTAAAGATGCACAGAATAGCGGCTAATAATTTGTATATGACGATAAACGCTATTGTTCACTATCTTGGGTGTTTTAAAGTTTATACTAAATTGTTTCTTAAAATCATCACAAGCTTGATGTTCAATTGTAACAGCCATAATATAAACAACATTTAGAAAGATAAGAAATTTAAATTTATTCTTGAGAATACATATTGTCATCGACAAATATCACTCTGAACTGAACAATCGGTATCAGCAAGACAAATCTAGTACCAGTGCATACAATATACAGTATTATTTTGATGTGACATCTGCATAAGAATCTTTGTTATCATTGAACAGGGATTCTGGTGAGGTAAAAGTAATGGTGACATAGATTACGAAAAACACAAGTAATTCAAAATCAAAGTCAAAGCTAAAGATAACGGTAGTTTGACTGAATCTAGTTAGATAGTTATTGATGTCATGGATTTAAGTATTAATATACCAAGAATGACAGTATAAAACAGTCAGTTCTGGTCCTTGATTCTGATTGGCTGGGCCAAGTTCTGAGCCAAGTTCTAAATACCCTGATTTAAAAAGGCTGACCACATTACAAAGCCTATATATCATTCATTTACTTTATTATATAAAACCTTGCTACGCATATTGAATAATCGTTTTATAAAAGCAAAAAGCCCCCTGAAGCAGTCGGTTACAGTGCAGTTTATAACAGCTAAGGGGGTTTTAGGCACTCCGCTTCGCGCCACAACGCCCTTAGCTTTTAGAAAAATGCACTGTAACCCATAGCTTTGCCGGGCTTTAATAATGTCATTTTCAGGTGCAGTGTCTGAAGATACAGCACCTGGCACTATTATAGCAATGTTAAATGTTCAAAACCTAGACTCCGGTGACAACAGTAAGAGTTCATGCTCTATTGATATAAACTCTGCATTTAAAATCATATCATTAGTCAATTATTACAATCTGGTGACAGACTCAGAATTAGACAGGGAAAAGATAGCAGGATATAACTGCTGTTGAGGAGGACATCCACCTATTTCAAATAAAGAGATTTTAAAACTGAAAATATCTGATGTTAATTATTATGCACCTCAGTTGGAGCAGGAATCGTATAATGCTTTTATATCTGAAAATAACCCACCATCTACAAATATTTTATCTGTCAAAGCAGAAGACATGAATTGGGAGCCAAATGTGAAGATTTCTCACTTTGTATTGAAGGAGATTTAAATGGATCACCACTGACATCTTACATTTCAATAAATTCAGAGACAGATGTGATCTATGCAGAAAAATCATTTGATTACCATTTTCATCCAAGATCAGAATGACATCTCACCTCAGGTTCTGTATCCTGTACAAACTGGTGGTTCTGTGGTGGCTGAGATTGGACCACGTTCTGCAGATGTTGGTTACCTGGTTACTAAAGTTGTAGCTGTTGATGTGGACTCTGGACAGAATGCCTGGCTCTCATATAAACTACTGAAATCTGTTTGAAGTGGGTTTACAGAATGGAGAAAGATGTTGTTGTGTTATGATAAAGATGCTGTGAATCAGAAACGGACTGTTGTTGTTGAAGATAACGGACAGCCCTCACGCTCAGCTGTGGTCACCATTAATGTGGCAGTTGCTGATCATTTTCCTGAAATGCTTCCATAAAACACAGACTCTACAAGTAATATAACAACAATTTGACAACAATTAGATTTGTATGTAGTTTTGGCTCTCACTGTTCTCCTAACCCTATAATGTGAAGTTTGTCAGGCCCTACAGTCAGAACACACCGGTGAGACAAAGCTGTTTGGGGAAAGTTCAGAGGTAAAAGCAGAAACAGGAGAATAATGACCTGACTTTAGAGGTGAGACCTAACAATGTTTTTTGATTGAGGATTTAAAAGTGTCTCATCAATCTGTATTAAACATGTTTTTGAGCGATTGTAACAGTTTTTGTTATTTAGTTGTGGTTCTATCTGTTTTTGTTAACCTGTTGTGACTAAGTTTCCTCTGTTCTCAGTTCACCCGAGTTGAATTACTTAAATCGGTAGTGCACTTCATATACAGCAACATCTCACATGGCTTGTCACCCAAACACTATATTCTCCTTTAATTTGACACCTTTGCCTTTTACTCCTTGTGCATGTGACATAACCCGACAATAGTGGCTTAGAAGTAGCCAGTAACATTTAGAGCATATAACTTTTATAATGATTACAAGTGTTGTTGTTTTTTGTAGAAAATCAATGTACTTTATTTGTGGCTTTTGAGGAATGCTAAAGCAAGACATGAACAGAGGAAACAACGCAGTCAGTGATGATGATGATTATTATTATTTTTAAAAAGGTAATCCATAAAAAATTTACCAAATACTAGAACACCATGGGATGGATTCCCAGACAGGGATTATTTTAAATTAGGACTAGGCCTTGGTTTAATCAGGACATTTAAATAGTTTACCAAACCTGCCTTACTAAAAACAGTATTGTTTGCATTTTGAGACAACACAAAAGCAATGGTGTAATTTTGGATATGTCAGTGCAAGTTGTTTTCGGTTTGGACAGCTCTAGAATTTATTTTAGTCTAGGACTAGTCTAATCCCTGTCCAGGAAACCGTTCCTATATTATTTGAATTTCAATTAATTATGGATATTTAGCATTTCTTCACTAAGGTATAGTCCTTGGTGTGATAAAATACCAAGCCATAATATACAAAATATATTGAATAATATTGTGTTAACATAAACATAAGTATTAAGTAAAGGTGTAAGTGGTAAATGGGTAATAAAGTCAGATTGAAGCATCAGGGATAAGAGAAGAACCAATACAGAGAAAGTATTATTTAAACCGTACTCTGATTTTACAATGCACAGAAATGATTATCATAGTTAAACATTACAATACACAGGCCTTTTGTAAAATGTAATATAAACGCATAAGTAGTTAAAAGAACTAAACCAAATATTTTATACTTGCACTTTTAAACCATTCCGTCTCTGCTGAGTTCTGTGCGTAGTTGGTTTGTTTAGCTCCTGTATATTTTTAAATTTGTTGTAATGTTTCCCCCCAATAAGTGGTCATTGTGCAGTGGCAGTGCTGTATTTCGACTCTAAGTGCCGCTGTCCAACCTCTGTAGCCATATTCTTGCGTTCTCTCTCTTCAACAAAGGCAAAAGCAAAGGGATAATTCAGACACAACATAAACGGCAACACTGGATGGTAGATAACAGACCGAAAATCGCTTTCCGTCTCCAGGTTTTTGAAGTATAGGCTTATCAATCTCCATTTGGACTAAATCATCATCTAATATTTATCGTACATTTTGCTTTGTCTACCTCTGCTCAATCTTTGTTTCGCAAAAAAATGGAGTCAAGAAGAAAAGGTTGGGTGAATGGTTGGCTACTACATACATTATGTGTTCTTTCTTTACTTGCCGCTGAAGTGACCGGACAGATTCGTTATTCTATACCTGAGGAAATGTCTGTGGGATCGATTGTTGGAAATATCGCCTCGGATCTTGGACTTGAATCGAAAAGACTGATTTCAGGAAAAGCGCGTGTGTTCACCGCGGAAAGCAGTGAGTACATTGGACTGGACAAGGAGAACGGACATCTGATTATTAAGAGTAAAATAGACAGAGAGGAATTATGTGGAGAGATATCCGCGTGTAGTGTCAGTTTTAATGTTATTTTGGATAACCCGATGGAGCTTTATCGAGTTACAGTTGACATACAAGACATCAATGACAATAGTCCTGCGTTTCCGAAATCAAAAATAGAAAAAAATATAAGTGAATTAGCGGTACCAGGTGCTCGCTTTCTGTTAGAGAGCGCAATAGATCCAGACGTGGGAGTGAATACACTCCAGAAATATACTCTTTACCCCACCGATCATTTTAAACTGAATGTTCAGAATGCTGAAGATGGTAGCAAAAACGTCGAGATGATTCTTCATTCTCCATTGGATAGAGAAAAAGAAAAACATCATCAGTTAATTTTAACAGCTTTCGATGGTGGAAAACCACAAAGGTCCGCAACTGTGCAGATAAATATTGTTGTTCTTGATGTAAATGATAATGCGCCTGTGTTTAGCCAATCGTCTTATAAGACATCAGTTATTGAAAATGCTGCCAAAGGTTCAGTCGTGACAACAGTAAGTGCGACAGATGCTGACGAGTCGAGTCACAATATACAGTATTATTTTGAGCACGCGACCTCTACAATAAAAGCTTTGTTTTTCATTGACGCGGATTCAGGCGAGGTTAAAGTCATAGGTGACATCGATTACGAAAAACACAAGCAGTTCAAAATCAAAGTCAATGCTAAAGATCACGGAGATTTGACGGACTCAAGTGAAATATTTATTGATGTAATTGATGTAAATGATAATATACCAAAAATTACTATAATGTCTTATTCAGGTGCAGTGTCTGAAGATGCAGCGGCTGGCACTGTAATAGCAATGTTAAATGTTCAAGATCTAGATTCAGGTGACAACAGTAAGGTTTCATGCTCTATTGATCTAAACTCTCCATTTAAAATCGTTTCATCATTAACTAATCATTACAATCTGGTGACAGACTCAGAATTAGACAGGGAACAGATAGCAGAGTATAATATCACTATAACTGCTGTTGATGGAGGTAATCCACCTCTTTCAAGTAAAGAGATTTTGAAACTGAAGATATCTGATGTTAATGATCATGCACCTCAGTTTGAGCAGGAATCATATAATGCTTTTATATCTGAAAATAATCCTCCATCTACAACTATACTATCTGTCAAAGCAGAAGACATGGACTGGGGGCCAAATGCTAAAATTTCATATTTTCTTATTGATGGAGATTTAAATGGATCACCACTGACATCTTACATTTCTATAAATTCTGAGACTGGTGTGATCTATGCAGAAAAATCATTTGATTATGAACAATTGAAATCTTTTAAAATAAAAGTGAAAGCTCAAGATGGGGGCTTACCGCCTTTATCCAACAACGTCGACTCTTAACATCTTCATTCAAGATCAGAATGACAACGCACCGCAGATTCTGTATCCTGTACAAACTGGTGGTTCTGTGGTGGCTGAGATTGTGCCTCGTTCAGCAGATGTTGGTTATCTGGTCACTAAAGTTGTAGCTGTTGATGTGGATTCTGGACAGAATGCCTGGCTCTCCTATAAACTACAGAAAACTACAGACAGAGCGCTGTTTGAAGTGGGTTTACAGAATGGAGAAATAAGAACTGTGCGACAAGTGACTGATAAAGATGCTGTGAAACAAAAACTCACTGTTGTTGTTGAAGATAACGGACAGCCCTCACGCTCAGCTGTGGTCACCATTAATGTGGCAGTTGCTGATCATTTTCCTGAAGTGCTTTCAGAATTCACAGACTCTACACATGACAAGGAATATAACAACGATCTGACTTTTTATTTAATTTTGGCTCTTGCTGTAGTGTCACTGCTCTTTATAGTCTCCATTATTGCAATAATTTCAGTGAAAATCTACAGATGGAGGCAAAATAGGATATTTCATAAATCCGGAGCAAATCTACCTGTGATTCCATATTACCCACCAGTTTATGCGGATGGCACATTACAGCAAGTGTATAATTATGAAATGTGCGGGACCACTGACTCAAGGATGAGTGACGTGAAGTTTGTCAGGCCCTACAGTCAGAACACACTGGTGAGCCAAAGCTGTTTGGGGACAGTTCAGAGAGAAAAGCAGGAACAGGAGAATCATGACCTGACTTTAGAGGTGAGAGCTTACAGTGTTCTTTGTTTGAGAATATAAAAGTGTCTCATCAATCTTTATTAAAATGTTTTTGAGCGCTGGTAACAGTTAAGAATGTTTAGTTGCGGATTTATATGTTTTTGTTAACATGTTTTGACTTGGTTTCCCATGTTCCCAGTTCGGCTGTGTTTATTTACTTAAGTCATTAGACACTCTCTTGCATTAGTATTCACACCTCTTCTGTACTCTCTTTGGCCTATTATAACAGTTAAACTATCATTTGTTTTGTGCTACGATTGCTCCTTGTATGCCTTGTGTTTGTTTATTGTGGATTCATTGTTTAAGACTATTTGTTGGATTTCACATTTGTTGTGCTCATTATACAGTGCAGCAACACCTCACAAGGCTTGTCGTCATTTGTGTTGTGCTTCGCCTGCTCCTTGGATGCCTTTTGTTTGTTTATTGTGGATTTATTGTTTAAGACTATTTGTCGGATTACGCGTTTGTTGTGCACATTACACAGTGCAGCAACACCTCAATGCAGGGCTTGTCACACACTGTTCTCCTTTTATTTGTCACCTTGGCCTATTACTCCTGATGCATGTGACATAACCTGACCATATTGGCTTAGAAGTGGTCAGTAGCATTTAAAGCGAATAACTTCAATATTTATTTAAAGTTTTTTTGTTGTAGAAAATAATTGTAGTGTTTTTGTGACTTAAGGAATGCTAAATCAAGACATAAGCAGGGAAATCAATGTAGTCAATGATGATGATGATGAAAATTATTATAATTATTAAAACGATAAGCCATAACAAATTGACCAAATACCAGAACACTGTATTATTTTAATTTCAATTATTGATGGATATTTAGTATTTCTATATAAAGGTTTACACCTTGGTATGATAAAGTAGAAAGCTTTATTATACAAAATATATTAAATAAAATTATGTTAACATAAAAATAAGTAGTAAGTAAAAGTGTCAGCAATAGTAAATGTGAAATAAAAGTCAACGTGAAGCATCAGTGATGAGAGAAGATGGAGTGAGGAAGAAGTAAAGAACCAATAGAGAGAAAGTAATAATTAACCTTAGCTTAATCTGATTTTACAATGCTTTAAAATGATTATCATATACATTACAATGCATATATTATTAGATGCAATAAAAACGGATAAGTAATTAAAAAAACTAAACCATATATTTTATTCCTGCTTTTTTAAACCATTGTGTCACTCCTGGGGTCAATGCGCAGTTTTATGGTGTGTTTATCTCCTGTATATTTTTCAATACTTTGCTATGTTTCCCCACAGTGACTGATCGTTGTGCAGTGGCAGTGCTGTATTTCGACTCTAAGTGCCGCTGTCCATCCTCTGTAAACATATTCTTGCGTTCTCTCTCTTCAACAAAGGCTAAGGCGAAGGCATAATTCAGACACAACATAAACGGCACCAGTGGATGCTACACAACAGACAGAAAACCCGCTTTCCATATCCTTATTTTTTACGTGAAGAATTTAGCATTTTTACTAAACCATCATCTTACATAAATCATACATTTTGTTTTGGATGCCTCTGCTTAATCTTCGTTTGTCAAAAATGGTGACGCGAGGAAAAGGCTGGGTGTATGGTTGGCTATTATATGCATTATATGCGCTTTCTTTACTTGCCGCTGAAGTGACAGGACAGATTCGTTATTCTATACCTGAGGAAATGTCTGTGGGATCGATTGTTGGAAATATCGCCTCGGATCTTGGACTTGAACCGAAAAGACTGATTTCAGGAAAAGCGCGTGTGTTCACCGCGGAGAGCAGTGAGTACATTGGACTGGACAAGGAGAACGGACATCTGATTATTAAGAGTAAAATAGACAGAGAGGAATTATGTGGAGAGATATCCGCGTGTAGTGTCAGTTTTAATGTTATTTTGGATAACCCGATGGAGCTTTATCGTGTGACAGTTGACATACAAGACATCAATGACAACAGCCCTGTCTTTCCAAAATCTAAAATTGAACTAGAAATCAGTGAATTAGCGGTACCAGGTGCGCGCTTTATTTTAGAAAGTGCAATAGATCCAGACGTGGGAGTGAATACACTACAAAAATATACACTTTACCCCACCGATCAATTTAAACTGAATATTCATAGTGGTGCTGGTCTTAGCAAAAACGTCGAGATGATTCTTCATTCTCCGTTAGACAGAGAAAAGAAAAAACATCATAATTTAATCCTGACATCGTTCGATGGTGGAAAACCCCAAAGATCTGCAACTGTGCAAATTGATATTTTTGTTCTTGATGCAAATGACAATGCGCCCGTGTTTAGCCAATCGTCTTACAAAGCATCAGCTGTTGAAAACGTTGCAAAAGGTACAGTCGTGGCAACAGTAAGTGCGACAGATGCTGACGAGTCGAGTCACAATATACAGTATTATTTTGAGCACTCGACCAATACAGTAAAATCTTTGTTCTCTATAGACGCGGATTCTGGTGAGCTCAAAGTCATAGGTGACATAGATTATGAAAAACATAAACAGTTCACAATCAACGTCAAAGCTAAAGATAACGGAGGTTTGACTGAATCTAGTGATATAATTATTGATGTAATTGATGTAAACGATAATAAACCAAAAATAAATATTATGTCTTTTTCCAGTGTAGTATCTGAAGATGCAGCACCTGGCACTGTAATAGCAATGTTAAATGTTCAAGATCTAGATTCAGGTGAAAACAGTAAGATAATATGCTCTATTGATATAAACTCACCATTTAAAATCGTCTCATCATTAACTAATCATTACAATCTGGTGACAGACTCAGAATTAGACAGGGAACAGATAGCAGAGTATAATATTAGTATTACTGCCGTTGATGGAGGTAATCCTCCTCTTTCAAGTAAAGAGATTTTGAAACTGAAGATATCTGATGTTAATGATCATGCACCTCAGTTTAAGCAGGAATCATATAATGCTTTTATATCTGAAAATAATTCTCCATCTACAACTATACGATCTGTCAAAGCAGAAGACATGGACTGGGGGCCAAATGCCAAAATTTCATATTTTCTTATTGATGGAGATTTAAACGGATCACCACTGACATCTTACATTTCTATAAATTCTGAGACTGGTGTGATCTATGCAGAAAAATCATTTGATTATGAACAATTGAAATCTTTTAAAATAAAAGTGAAAGCTCAAGATGGGGGCTTACCGCCTTTATCCAACAACGTCACTCTTAACATCTTCATTCAAGATCAGAATGACAACGCACCGCAGATTCTGTATCCTGTACAAACTGGTGGTTCTGTGGTGGCTGAGATTGTGCCTCGTTCAGCAGATGTTGGTTATCTGGTCACTAAAGTTGTAGCTGTTGATGTGGATTCTGGACAGAATGCCTGGCTCTCCTATAAACTACAGAAAACTACAGACAGAGCGCTGTTTGAAGTGGGTTTACAGAATGGAGAAATAAGAACTGTGCGACAAGTGACTGATAAAGATGCTGTGAAACAAAAACTCACTGTTGTTGTTGAAGATAACGGACAGCCCTCACGCTCAGCTGTGGTCACCATTAATGTGGCAGTTGCTGATCATTTTCCTGAAGTGCTTTCAGAATTCACAGACTCTACACATGACAAGGAATATAATAACGATCTGACTTTTTATTTAATTTTGGCTCTGGCGGTAGTGTCACTGCTCTTTATTGTCTCCATTATTACAATCATTTCAGTGAAAATCTACAGATGGAGGCAGAATAAGTTATTTCATAAATCTGGAGCAAATCTACCTGTGATTCCATATTACCCACCAGTTTATGCGGATGGCACATTACAGCAAGTTTATAATTATGAAATGTGCGGGACCACTGACTCAAGGATGAGTGACGTGAAGTTTGTCAGGCCCTACAGTCAGAACACACTGGTGAGCCAAAGCTGTTTGGGGACAGTTCAGAGAGAAAAGCAGGAACAGGAGAATCATGAACTGACCTTAGAGGTGAGACCTTATAATGTTCTTTGTTTGAGGATTTAAAAGTGTCTCATCAATCTCTATTAAAATGTTTTTGAGTGCTGGAAGCAGTTATGGATATTTAGTTGTGGTTTTACCTGTTTTTGTTAACCTGATTTTAATAAGTTTCCTGTGTTCTCAGTTCACCTGTGTTTATTTACTTAGTCACTCTCATGCATTAGTATTTACACCTGTTCTCTTCTCTCTTTGGCCGGTCATAAAAGAAAAATGATCATTTGTGTTTTGCTTCAATTGCTCCTTGGATGCCCTGTGTTTTTGTTTATTGTGGATTTATTGTTAAAGAGTATTTGTTGGATTACGCATTTGTTGTGCACATTATACAGTGCAGCAACACCTCACAGGGCTTGTTATCATTTGTGTTGTGCTACAATTGCTCCTTGGATGCCTTGTGTTTGTTTATTGTGGATTTATTGTTTAAGACTATTTGTTGGATTACGCATTTGTTGTGCACATTATACAGTGCAGCAACACCTCACAGGGCTTGTTATCATTTGTGTTGTGCTACAATTGCTCCTTGGATGCCTTGTGTTTGTTTATTGTTGATTCATTGTTTAAGACTATTTGTTGGATTACGCATTTGTTGTGCACATTATACAGTGCAGCAACACCTCACAGTGCTTGTTATTATTTGTAATGTGCTTCGCCTGCTCCTTAGATGCCTTGTGTTTGTTTATTGTGGATTTATTGAATAAGACTATTTGTTGGATTACCCGTTTGTTGTGCACATTATACAGTGCAGCACCACCTCACAGGGTTTGTCACCGAAACACACTGTTCTCCTTTTATTTGTCACCTTGGCCTATCACTCCTGATGCATGTGACATAACCTGACCATATTGGCTTTGATGTGGTCATTAGCATTTAGAGCAAAAAACTTCAATAATTTTTACAAGTGATAGTTTTATTTGTAGGAAACCAATGTAGTGTATTTGTGACTTTTAAAGTATGCTAAACCAAGACAAAACAGAGAAAACAATGCATTCAATGATAACGATGATTATTATTATAAAAAAAAATAAGACACAAAAAAACTGAACAAATACCAGAACACTATATTATTTGAATTTTAATTAATGAATTATATTTCTATATAAAGGTTTACACCTTGGTATGATAAAGTAGAAAGCTTTATTATACAAAATATATTAAATAAAATTATGTTAACATAAAAATAAGTAATAATTAAAAGTGTCAGCAATAGTAAATGTGAAATAAAAGTCAACGTGAAGCATCAGTGATGAGAGAAGATGGAGTGAGGAAGAAGTAAAGAACCAATAGAGAGAAAGTAATAATTAACCTTAGCCTAATCTGATTTTACAATGCTTAAAAATGATTATCATTTACATTAAAAAGCATATATTGTTAGATACAATAAAAACGGATAAGTAATTAAAAAACTAAACCATATATTTTATCCCTTTTTTAAACCATTGTGTCACTCCTGGGGTCAATGCGCAGTTTTATGGTGTGTTTATCTCCTGTATATTTTTCAATATTTTTTTATGTTTCCCCACATTAAGTGATCACTGTGCAGTGGCAGTGCTGTATTTCGACTCTAAGTGCCGCTGTCCATCCTCTGTAAACATATTCTTGCGTTCTCTCTCTTCAACAAAGGCTAAGGCGAAGGCATAATTCAGACACAACATAAACGGCAACACTGGATGCTACACAACAGACAGAAAAACCGCTTTCCTTATCCTGTATTTTTACTTGAAGAATTTAGCAATTTTACTAAATCATCATCTAACATAAATCATACATTTTGCTTTGGATGCCTCTGCTTAATCTTCGTTTGTCAAAAATGGAGTCGGGAGGAAAAGGCTGGATGTGTGGTTGGCCATTTTATACAGTATATGCGCTTTCTTTACTTGCCGCTGAAGTGACAGGACAGATTCGTTATTCTATACCTGAGGAAATGTCTGTGGGATCGATTGTTGGAAATATCGCCTCGGATCTTGGACTTGAACCGAAAAGACTGATTTCAGGAAAAGCGCGTGTGTTCACCGCGGAGAGCAGTGAGTACATTGGACTGGACAAGGAGAACGGACATCTGATTATTAAGAGTAAAATAGACAGAGAGGAATTATGTGGAGAGATATCCGCGTGTAGTGTCAGTTTTGATGTTATTTTGGATAATCCGATTGAGCTTTATCGCGTTACAGTTGACATACAAGACACAAATGACAACAGCCCTGCATTTCAGAAGTCTAAAATCGAACTAGAAATCAGTGAATTAGCGGTACCAGGTGCGCGCTTTCCTTTAGAGAGCGCAATAGATCCAGACGTGGGAGTGAATACACTACAAAAATATACCCTTCAACCCACCGATCATTTTAAGCTTAATGTTCAGAATGTTGAAGATGGTAGCAAAAACATTGAGGTGATTCTTCATTCTCCATTGGACAGAGAAAAAGAAAAACATCATAATTTAATTCTGACAGCTTTCGATGGTGGAAACCCACAAAGGTCCGCAACTGTGCAGATAAATGTTGTTGTTATTGATGTAAATGACAATGCGCCCGTTTTTAGCCAATCGTCTTACAAAGCATCGGTTGTTGAAAATGCTGCCAAAGGTTCAATCGTGACAACAGTAAGTGCGACAGATGCTGACGAGTCAAGTAACGATATACAGTATTATTTTGAGCACGCGACCTCTGTAGTAAAAGCTTTGTTTTCCATTGACGCGGATTCTGGAGAGGTTAAAGTCATAGGTGATGTAGATTATGAAAAACACAAGCAGTTCAAAATTAAAGTCAAAGCTAAAGATAAAGGTGGTTTGACGGACTCAAGTGAAATAATTTTTGATGTAATTGATGTAAATGATAATATACCAAAAATGACAGTAATGACGTTTTCAGGTGCAGTGTCTGAAGATGCAGCGGCTGGCACTGTAATAGCAATGTTAAATGTTCAAGATCTAGATTCAGATGACAACAGTAAGGTTTCATGCTCTATTGATCTAAACTCTCCATTTAAAATCGTCTCATCATTGACTAATTATTACAATCTGGTGACAGACTCAGAATTAGACAGGGAACAGATAGCAGAATATAATATCACTATAACTGCTGTCGATGGAGGTAATCCACGTCTTTCTAGTAAAGAGATTTTAAAACTGAAAATATCTGATGTGAATGATCACGCGCCCCAGTTTCAGCAGGAATCATATAATGCTTTTATATCTGAAAATAACCCACCAACTACAACTGTGCTATCTGTAAAAGCAGAGGACATGGACTCGGGGTCAAATGCCAAGATTTCTTATTTTCTTATTGAAGGAGATTTAAACGGATCACCACTGACATCTTACATTTCCATAAATTCGGAGACTGGTGTGATCTATGCAGAAAAATCATTTGATTATGAACAAATTAAATCTTTTAAAATAAAAGTTAAAGCTCAAGATGGGGGCTCACCACCATTATCCAACAACGTGACTCTTAACATCTTCATTCAAGATCAGAATGACAACGCTCCTCAGATTCTGTATCCTGTACAAACTGGTGGTTCTGTGGTGGCTGAGATTGTGCCTCGTTCAGCAGATGTTGGTTATCTGGTCACTAAAGTTGTGGCTGTTGATGTGGATTCTGGACAGAATGCCTGGCTCTCCTATAAACTACAGAAAACTACAGACAGAGCGCTGTTTGAAGTGGGTTTACAGAACGGAGAAATAAGAACTGTGCGACAAGTGACTGATAAAGATGCTGTGAAACAAAAACTCACTGTTGTTGTTGAAGATAACGGACAGCCCTCACGCTCAGCTGTGGTCACCATTAATGTGGCAGTTGCTGATAATTTTCCTGAAGTGCTTTCAGAATTCACAGACTCTACACATGACAAGGAATATAACAACGATCTGACTTTTTATTTAATTTTGGCTCTTGCTGTAGTGTCACTGCTCTTTATTGTCTCCATTATTGCAATCATTTCAGTGAAAATCTACAGATGGAGGCAGAATAAGTTGTTTTATAAATCTGGAGCAAATCTACCTGTGATTCCATATTACCCACCAGTTTATGCAGACGGCACATTACAGCAAGTGTATAATTATGAAATGTGCGGGACCACTGACTCAAGGATGAGTGACGTGAAGTTTGTCAGGCCCTACAGTCAGAACACACTGGTGAGCCAAAGCTGTTTGGGGACAGTTCAGAGAGAAAAGCAGGAACATGATAGTGTTGACCTACATTCAGAGGTGAGAATTTACAATGTCACCATGTTTGAACATTAAAAACATGTTATTTGGCTTTCTTGAGGATTATTGTACTTTTGTACCACACTCTTTCACATAACCCGATGCATACATTTATAAACAGACAGTGTGGATGGCTTCACTATTAATAATATGCTGCTTGCACTTATTTGATGGAAACTAGTGTATTTGTGTCTTTCACAAACTGCTTAACAAAAAGAAGCTGAAGGGCTCTCTGATGGAGACAGCTGTTATCTAATTATTATAATTATTTTTAAATTACAAGCCAGCTTTCATGTATGCAAGGTACCACGTTGTAGTGTACAATATGATACCAACACTCATGGACAGGGCGTTTATTCATTTCTAATCTTATCTAATCTAATCTAATTTATCTTATCTTATGTTATCATATCATATCTTATGATCTTATCTATTTCTGTATTTGTATTTGTATTATTTTATATATATATATATATTTAAGCATTTGGCAGACACTTTTATCCAAAGCGACTTACATTGTATTAAACTTATAGCATTCACTCCACTAGTGGCCACTGTGGAAAAAATGCTTCTTTACATTGAAGTCTATACAAATGCAATTCTTACGTTAAACACACCAGTATGTTGACCTGTTTCATGCAAAGAATGTAACCGTCTTAACACTGATGGTTGTTAGCTTTTTAATAATACTATCTAAAGGTGCATCATCTGGTAAACCCATTAATTTTGAGTATATTTAAAGAGAAAGATTGTGGCAGGAAGTTTAGTCAAACTGGTACTGCAGCGATACAGCACGTATGGGCTAAATCAAAAATGGGACCATCCGCGGAGCAATTAAGTGCATTACTCCGTGAAAACCTGGCTTCAATTATGGTGCAGTTATAGAATTATAAATATAAAATAGTTATATTATAGATCAGTTAACCTGACACAACAGCAAATTCAGCAGCTTTTGGATCTTGTTGGTCTAACTTTGTCAAGACAAAATCATCAGAGCACCCCCTTAATTCAGCAATAGAAGCTTTTCCTGCAATAGCAGTTTATTACATGTTCCGCGTTCTGCGCTTTTATTGAGTAAATACAGACACTACAGCAACATATATTATGATAGTATAAATGAGGGGTTCCCAAACACAGGTGTAATCAAAGGCCATCTCATGGCACACGTTTTAAATAGACAATAGGGAAAAAAACACCCAATAACTCTCTTTAATTTGTATTGTTCTTGTCATGAATTAATCAGTTTAACTGCAATATAAAAATATCTCAGTACAGGGCTGCACAATTATGGTATTCCCTATATTTTTTTCCCCTTGACATTGTAAGGGTGATTAATAATGCTGATTATATTTTTTATGTTTAAATTAACGCAGCCATAAGCTACATGCTTCGTGCTGTAAATGTGCCACTTGTGCATCCAATGTCCAACCAAAATAAATGTGTGAACTATACAAGTCTAATTGTTAGTTGCTGGACTTAACTTTTTAAATGCACCAAAAAAGCAAGTGTCTTTGCGTGACCCTCCTTATGACCCAAAGTTTGAGAACCTTTGATATAAATGACCATACCGTCAATTTGTGTACGGGTTGATGCATTTGGGCATAATATTGCAAGTTAAATGAATGAATGAGGTCTCACATCCAGGTACTGACCAGGTTCAGCCCTGCTTAGCTTCAGTGGGCAACACGTCTAGGCTACAGGGTGATATGGGTTCATAACTCATTTCCCAATGAGATGTTATTCATGGTTGGATTTAGTTTGCAATTTGTTATATTTTTATCCAATGAGTCCTAATAAATGAAACTTCAACTATTTCTAAGGTGTTTTTTTTTTAATAAAGAACGCCGCTACCTCATAACGCAGTGAAGCAGTCCCTGTATAGAGAGAATAATTGATTGTCGAACGATTGATATCCATTAATTCGTTTAAAAAAGGCGTAACTGTAATTATAGCTTTAGAGTTTCGTAGCGCGCTAAGAGACACATTTATCGAGAAACGCATCCCTGTACATTAACTATAACATTATAGTCAACTGTCAAAAAAAGAATATACATAGGCCTATATTCACTTTTTTTAAAGTACGGTGTATAAGTATCAAGTGTACAAAGAGGGTGAGCAAGACAAAGTGAAGCACCAGAGGAAAGAGAACGAATGGAGTGAAGAAAGAGAGACGAAAAAAGATAAAAAGTGCACTAAAAAGTACTGTCCGTGGTGCTGAACGATTTCCGGTCACGTTAGTTAAGTTTGATTTAGCATCACTTACAAGCTAATCATGTTTTTCCGTGTCTTTTGTGTTGAGATCTTTGCACGCATTCGCATAAACTGTTCGCCTTTTTGTTAAATGCTTATACATTTATTTAGTTATTTCCATTATGCAGTGCTATATTTCGACTCTAAGTGCCGCTGTCCAACCTTTATATCCTTATTCTGGTGCTGTTTTCCATTTCTTAAACAAAAACCTAACGCACTGACATAATAGCCAACAGACCACATAAACTGGGATACTGGATGCTACACAACAGACCGACAAATCGCTTTTCAAAGACCGTTGCTTTGTTAATCCACATAAAACCACATCCTTTTAAATTCGTTGTTTTGGAGGCAACTGCTCAATTTGTTTTGTCAAAAATGGAGTCGAGAGGAAAAGACTGGGTGGATGCTTGGCTATTCTATGCAGTATGTGCGCTCTCTTTATTTGCCGCTAAAGTGACCGGACAGATTCGTTATTCTATACCTGAGGAAATGTCTGTGGGATCGATTGTTGGAAATATCGCCTCGGATCTTGGACTTGAACCGAAAAGACTGATTTCAGGAAAAGCGCGTGTGTTCACCGCGGAGAGCAGTGAGTACATTGGACTGGACAAGGAGAACGGACATCTGATTATTAAGAGTAAAATAGACAGAGAGGAATTATGCGGAGAGATATCCGCGTGTAGTGTCAGTTTTGATGTCGTTTTGGATAACCCGATGGAGCTTTATCGTGTGACAGTTGACATACAAGACATCAATGACAACAGTCCTTTATTTCCAAAAGCTATCATCGATAAGGAAATTAATGAATTAGCTGTACTAGGTGCGCGATTTCCGTTACAAAGCGCAATAGATCGAGACGTAGGAGTGAATACACTCCAGAAATATACTCTTTACCCCACCGATCATTTTAAACTGCATGTTCAGAATGCTGAAGATGGTAGCAAAAATGTCGAAATGATTCTTCATTCTTCATTGGACAGAGAAAAAGAAAAACATCATAATTTAGTTCTGACGGCTTTCGATGGTGGAAAACCACAACGGTCTGCTACTGTGCAGATCAATATCGTTGTTCTGGACGTAAATGACAATGCGCCTGTGCTTAGCCAATCGTCCTACAAAGCATTCTTTGTTGAAAATGCTTCTAAAGGTACAGTCGTGACAACCGTGAGTGCGACAGATGCTGACGAGTCAAGTAATAATATAAAGTATTATTTTGAGCACGTGACCTCTATAATAAAATCTTTGTTCTCTATAGACGCGGATTCTGGAGAGGTTAAAGTCATAGGTGACGTAGATTATGAAAAACACAAGCAGTTCAAAATCAAAGTCAATGCTAAAGATCCCGGCGGTCTGACTGACTCGGGTGAAATAATTATTGATGTCATAGACGTGAACGACAACATACCTAAAGTTACAATAATGTCTTTTTCCAGTGCAGTATCTGAAGATGCAGCACCTGGGACTGTAATAGCAATGTTAAATGTTCAAGATCTAGATTCAGGTGACAACAGTAAGATTTCATGCTCAATTGATATAAACTCTCCGTTTAAAATCATCTCCTCATTGACTAATTATTACAATCTGGTGACAGACTCAGAATTAGACAGGGAACAGATAGCAGAGTATAATATCACTATAACTGCTGTTGATGGAGGCAACCCACCACTTTCAAGTAAAGAGATTTTAAAACTGAAGATATCTGATGTGAATGATCATGCACCTCAGTTTGAGCAGGAATCATATAATGCTTTTATATCTGAAAATAATCCTCCATCTAAAACAATTATATCTGTCAAAGCAGAAGACTTGGACTGGGGGCAGAATGCTAAAATTTCATATTTTATTATTGATGGAGATTTAAATGGATCACCGCTGACATCTTACATTTCCATAAATTCTGAGACTGGTGTGATCTTTGCAGAAAAATCATTTGATTATGAACAAATTAAATCTTTTGAAATGAAAGTTAAAGCTCAAGATGGGGGCTCACCGCCTTTATCCAACAACGTGACTCTTAACATCTTCATCCAAGATCAGAATGACAACGCTCCTCAGATTCTGTATCCTGTACAAACTGCTGGTTCTGTGGTGGCTGAGATTGTGCCTCGATCTGCAGATGTTGGTTATCTGGTCACTAAAGTTGTAGCTGTTGACGTGGACTCTGGACAGAATGCCTGGCTCTCCTATAAACTACAGAAAACTACAGACAGAGCGCTGTTTGAAGTGGGTTTACAGAATGGAGAAATAAGAACTGTGCGACAAGTGACTGATAAAGATGCTGTGAAACAAAAACTCACTGTTGTTGTTGAAGATAACGGACAGCCCTCACGCTCAGCTGTGGTCACCATTAATGTGGCAGTTGCTGATAATTTTCCTGAAGTGCTTTCAGAATTCACAGATTCTACACATGACAAGGAATATAACAACGATCTGACTTTTTATTTAATTTTGGCTCTTGCTGTAGTGTCACTGCTCTTTATAGTGTCAATTATTTCAATAATTTCAGTGAAAATCTACAGATGGAGGCAGAATAAATTGTTTTTTAAATCCGGAGCAAATCTACCTGTGATTCCATATTACCCACCAGTTTATGCGGATGGCACATTACAGCAAGTGTATAATTATGAAATGTGTGGGACCACTGACTCAAGGATGAGTGACATGAAGTTTGTCAGGCCCTACAGTCAGAACACACTGGTGAGCCAAAGCTGTTTGGGGACAGTTCAGAGAGAAAAGCAGGAACAGGAGAATCATGACCTGACTTTAGAGGTGAGACCTTACAATGTTCTTTGTTTGAGGATATAAAAGTGTATTATCAATCTCTATTAAAATGTTTTTGAACGTTTGATACAGTTATCGATATTTAGTTGTGGTTTTACATGTTTTTGTTTCCCTATTTTGACTTATTTTGCCTCAAGTCATTATTCTGTTGTGTTAGTATTTACACTCCCTGTTCTGTTCTCTCTTTGTCCGGTTATAAAAGTTAAATGATCATTTGTGTTGTTCTACTCCTGCTCCTGGATGCCTCATGATTGTTTCTCTGAGGATTGCTTATTTACATTTACATTTAATTTCTTAGCAGATACTTTTATCCAAAGTTTAGTGAGCAATAAGCGATATGTCATACAGGAGCAATAATATAATAAGTGCTAATTCAAAGTCACTAGTTTCAAAAAAAGCAAGTCCAATACCTGTTGAGAGGAAGAGAGTGGGTAGTGTTTATTTTTGTCATTTGTCTGTCAAGTATTCACAGAAGAGTTGGGTTTAAAGTAGTTTTTTAAATGTTTTGAGAGATGTGGTTGACGGACTGAGTTAGGAAGAAGGTTCCACCAGGAAGGAGTTGTGAAAGAGAATGACCAGGAAAGTGATTTACTGCCCTCTTGAGAAGGCAATACAAGATGGAGCGTATTTGCTGAACGCATGGTTCTTGGGGGGGTGTAGTAGTGTAGGAGGGTGTGAAAGTATGCCGGTGCAGATCCAGTGATGTTAGGTAACCATTAGTGACTTGAATCTGATACGGAATTCAACCGGGTGCCAGTGGAGAGAGATGAAAAAAAGGGGTGCATGTGAGCCCTTTTGGGCTGTTGGATGACAAGGCGTGCTGCTGCGTTCTGAACCAGCTGGAGTGCTTTGGTAGCCTTTGCAGGCAGACCAGCATGTAGAACATTGCAGTAGTCCAACCTTGAGATCAACACGGCCTGTATAAGGAGTTGTGCTGCATGCTCAGTGTGATAGGGTCTAATCTGTCGAATCTTGAGTAAGGCATATCGGCATGACCGCGTTGTCTTGGCAATGTGATCATTGAAGGACAGCTGTTCATCAAATATGACTCTGAGGTTCCTGGCTGTTTTGGAAGGAGTGATTGTGGCATTGACAAGTTGGATGGTGAGATCGTGTTGCACCGTGGGGTGTGCCAGAAACACAAGTAGTTCTGTCTTGACAGGGTTCAGCTGGAGTTGATGCTCTTCATCTAAGCTGAGATGTCTTCTAGGTAGGTTGTAATGCGAGCTCCTACAGTGGTATCGTCTGGCTGAAACGAGATTTATATCTGGATGTTGTCAGCATTTTTTTATTTCAGACTGTTTGTTGAATTACGCCTGTGTTGTGCACTGTATATAGTACAGATTATATAAACCCAAACAATTTATTTCCTCTAATTTGGATTTATGGACTCTCAAAACTTTCCGGATACAATGTACAGTAATATACCATTGCAATGTACAGTAATATACCAAAAGAAGTCAATACATCTTTTCAGTTAAATATTCAGTCTTAGATAATCTTAATTAAAATTAAACAAACTTTCACACTTAAAGGGATTGAGTACTTCAAACAAAATGTTTAATTCCGTTATAATTTACTCACCCTCTGATTTTTCCAAACCTGTATAAATGTCTTTGTTCTGCTGGGAGATATTTAGATGAATGTCATGCCCTACTGGCTCCGATAGTATTTATTTTCCATACTATGGCAGTAAATGGGGGATGAGATCTTACATTCTTCCAAATATCTTCCCTTGTTTTCAGCAAAACAATGATATTTAAACATGTTTGAAACAATCAGTGGGACAGTAAAAGATGACAGAATTTTCATTTTTTGGGTGAACTATCACTTTACGACAACAGACTTCTGCTGACTTAATGCAGCTGAACGACACAGATTGTATTACTATGTTAATATTTTATGAAGTTAATTTCATGTAAATGTAATGTTAAATGTAAACTTAAGAAGGCTAAACTTGTGATGATAAAATTATATTAATAAGAATTATATGAACAGCAACCACAAAACAGCAGAAAATCTACATAATCCTATCCGTTTTAGAAAAGCTTAAAAAAGGACCCCTTTTGTCAAAATAAAGGTTCCAATAAGAACTTCTAACAGTATACCAAATAACAAAGGGTTACTTATAACCTGAATGAACCTTTTTGATTATTACAAGTTAATATTTGAACTTTAATGTTCTTTTTCTAAGGGTTCAATCTCTATGTATGATAAAGTTACAAGCCATAATATACAAGATATTTTGAAGAACATTGTGTTAACATAAAAATTAAGTAATAAGTAAAAGTGTCAGCGTTAGTAAATGGGTAATAAAGTCAAAGTGAATCAGGGATCCAGAGAAGATCGAGTGAGGAAGGAGTGAAGAACCAGAAAAAGTATTGATTCAATCTTACTCGGATGTTACTATGCTTATAAATGATGATCATCGTTATATATTACAATACACGTATTGTTAGACAAACGGATAAGTTATTAAAAAAACTAAACCAAATGTTTTATCCCTAAAATTTTAAACCATTCCGTCCTTGCTGAGGTCTGTGCGCAGTTTTATGGTGTGTTTAGCTCCTATGTATTTTTAATTCTTTGTTATGTTTCCCCCAATAAGTGATCATTGTGCAGTGGCAATGCTGTATTTCGACTCTAAGTGCCGCTGTCCAACCTCTGTAAACATATTCTTGCGTTCTCTCTCTTCAACAAAGGCTAAAGCAGAGGCATAATTCAGACAACACAAACGGCAACACTGGATGCTACATAACAGACTGAAAAATCGCAATCCCAACGTATAGAAATTGGCATTTTGACTAAATCATCTAATATACATTATACATTTTGCTGAGGATGCCTCTGCTCAATCTTGGTTTACCAAAAATGGTGACGGGAGGAAAAGGCTGGGTGTATGGTTGGCTATTCTATACAGTATGTGCGCTTTCTTTATTTACGGTTGAAGTGACTGGACAGATTCGTTATTCTATACCTGAGGAAATGTCTGTGGGATCGATTGTTGGAAATATCGCCTCGGATCTTGGACTTGAACCGAAAAGACTGATTTCAGGAAAAGCGCGTGTGTTCACCGCGGAGAGCAGTGAGTACATTGGACTGGACAAGGAGAACGGACATCTGATTATTAAGAGTAAAATAGACAGAGAGGAATTATGTGGAGAGATATCAGCGTGTAGTGTCAGTTTTAATGTTATTTTGGATAACCCGATGGAGCTTTATCGCGTAACGGTTGACATACAAGACATCAATGACAACAGCCCTTCATTTCCGAAATCTAAAATTGATAAAAACATCAGTGAATTAGCGGTACCTAGTGCGCGCTTTCCCTTAGAGAGCGCAATAGATCCAGACGTGGGAGTGAATACACTCCAGAAATATACTCTTTACCCCACCGATCATTTTAAACTGAATGTTCAGAGCGGTGCTAGTGGTAACAAACATGTTGAGATGATACTTCATTCCCCATTAGACAGAGAAAAAGAAAAACGTCATCAGTTAATTTTAACAGCTTTCGATGGTGGAAAACCACAAAGGTCCGCAACTGTGCAGATAAATGTTGTTGTTATTGATGGCAATGACAATGCGCCCGTGTTTAGCCAATCGTCGTACACAGCATCGGTTGTTGAAAATGCTGCCAAAGGTTCAGTCGTGACAACTGTAAGTGCGACAGATGCTGACGAGTCGAGTCACAATATACAGTATTATTTTGAGCACGCGACCTCTACAATAAAATCTTTGTTTTCCATTGACGCGGATTCTGGAGAGGTTAAAGTCATAGGTGATATCGATTACGAAAAACACAAGCAGTTTACATTTAAAGTCAAAGCTAAAGATCACGGAGATTTAACTGACTCTAGTGAGATAATTATTGATGTTCTTGATGTAAATGATAATATACCAAAAATTACACTGATGTCCTTTTCAACTGTAATATCTGAAGATGCAGCACCTGGCACTGTAATAGCAATGTTAAATGTTCAAGATCTAGATTCAGGTGACAACAGTAAGGTTTCATGCTCTAATGATCTAAACTCTCCATTTAAAATCGTCTCATCATTAACTAATCATTACAATCTGGTGACAGACTCAGAATTAGACAGGGAACAGATAGCAGAGTATAATATCACTATAACTGCTGTTGATGGAGGTAATCCACCTCTTTCAAGTAAAGAGATTCTGAAACTGAAGGTGTCCGATGTGAATGATCACGCACCTCAGTTTCAGCAGGAATCATATAATGCTTTTATATCTGAAAATAATCCTCCATCTACAACAATTATATCTGTCAAAGCAGAAGACATGGACTGGGGGCAAAATGCTAAAATTTCATATTTTCTTATTGATGGAGATTTAAATGGATCACCGCTGACATCTTACATTTCCATAAATTCAGAGACTGGTGTGATCTATGCAGAAAAATCATTTGATTATGAACAAATTAAATCTTTTAAAATAAAAGTTAAAGCACAAGATGGAGGCTCACCACCCTTATCCAACAACGTGACTCTTAACATCTTCATTCAAGATCAGAATGACAACGCACCTCAGATTCTGTATCCTGTACAAACTGGTGCTTCTGTGGTGGCTGAGATTGTGCCTCGTTCCCCAGATGTTGGTTATCTGGTCACTAAAGTTGTTGCTGTTGATGTGGATTCTGGACAGAATGCCTGGCTCTCCTATAAACTACAGAAAGCTACAGACAGAGCGCTGTTTGAAGTGGGTTTACAGAATGGAGAAATAAGAACTGTGCGACAAGTGACTGATAAAGATGCTGTGAAACAAAAACTCACTGTTGTTGTTGAAGATAACGGACAGCCCTCACGCTCAGCTGTGGTCACCATTAATGTGGCAGTTGCTGATAATTTTCCTGAAGCGCTTTCAGAATTCACAGACTCTACACATGACAAGGAATATAATAACGATCTGACTTTTTATTTAATTTTGGCTCTTGCTGTAGTTTCACTGCTCTTTATAGTCTCAATTATTGCGATAATTTCAGTGAAAATCTACAGATGGAGGCAGGATAAGTTGTTTTTTAAATCTGGAGCAAATCTACCTGTGATTCCTTATTACCCACCAGTTTATGCGGATGGCACATTACAGCAAGTGTATAATTATGAAATGTGCGGGACCACTGACTCAAGGATGAGTGACGTGAAGTTTGTCAGGCCCTACAGTCAGAACACACTGGTGAGCCAAAGCTGTTTGGGGACAGTTCAGAGAGAAAAGAAAGAACATGATAGTGATGACCTACATTCAGAGGTGAGACCTGTTAATGTCACCATGTTTGAACATTTTTAAAAACATGTCATATGGCTCTATTGAGAATCTTTGTACTTTTGTCACAAAACATCCATAACCATACTCGGTCTCTCTCTTTAATTTTAGTAGCATGTGATATAACCAAATGCATAGAATTAAAACAGACGGTGTGGATGGCTTTTTTCATAATAATAAGCTGCCTGCTCTTGTGTGAAAGAAAAAGTGTGTCTGTGTCTATCACAAAATGCTAAAGAAAAAGAGGCTGAATGGGGCTCTCTGATGGAGACAATTGTTAGTTCATCATTAAAATTATTTGTAACTTTTAATCCAGATTTCATGTACAAAAGGTACTATGTCATCATATGATAATGGACTGTAAATTAACGTTTTAACACCAATTTATAAAAAACATTATACTTTATATTAACAACAAATTAAAAAACACGTTATGTTAACATAAAAAGAACATGAGGTGTAAAAGTATCAGGTGTACAAAAAGGGTGATGATGACAGAACGAAGCACCAGAGGAAAGGGAATGGAGTGAAGAAAGAGAGACGTGAAAAGATAAAGTGCACTAAAAAGTACTGTCCTTGGTGCTGAAAGATTACCAGTCATGTTTATAAATGTTTTAAGTATGTGTTAGGATCTCTAATAGGTTAATCAGGTGGTGTGCCATGGCATCTGCCACTGTGTTTATTGGCACATCTGGTTTCCAGTAGCATGTGGAACTGGGTTTAGTTTCACTTTAAGTGATCCATCTGATTTTCAGTGGCTTGTGGTGGACTGTGGACAATCGTGAACAGGATGTTGTAACAACTCTATAATCACAAAATGCTTTCGTAAAGTAACTGAAATTTCAAACACAAAACACTTTAATTCAGTAAAAGCTACAACCTCCATCTCCGGGAAGACATCGCTAAGCTACAGTGTATCACAGAAGTGAGTACACCACTCACGTTTTTGTAAATATTTTATTATATCTTTTCGTGTGACAACACTGAAGAAATGAAACTTTGCAATATTATGACATTTTCATGTAGGGGTGTACTAACTTTTGTTGCCAGCGGTGTAGACATTAATGGCTATGTGTGGAGTTATTTTGAGGGGACAGCAATTTTGAACTGAAATGCCACCTGTACACTGACTACTTTACATTGTAGCAAAGTGTAATTTCTTCAGCAGTGGCGGTTCTACATTGAATCACTCCCCGGGCGAGATCCCTTCTGGGTGCCCCCCCACCTACTCCCACCCATCCGAGAGAGAAAAAAAAGCCATGTTTTACCATAACTATAATAGTGTAAGACAAACCTTATATTTCTCAATTGCACAAATCCTTCAACAGAACATTTTAACACAATTCTGCACAAATCAGTATACGTTTTCAGAACTTAAATATACTCTATGTACATAAAAGTTGCAACATATGTACAATCATGATGTAACACGAGCGGAGAACAACAACAATATAAAATATTAAGAATAATATATAAATAAAATATAGAATAGATATTCTAAATAGCACAAATCCTTCATCACACAAAAGCAAATCTAATTATTACACTATTGCACTAAGAACAGAAAACACAAACTAAAACCTGACCTTTCTGGCCTTCCTTGATGCAAAATCATCATTAATGTCATCATACGAAATCTGCCCCTATTGAGTTATTGATACTGATGATAGCAAGGCCAGTGAGCCATTCTTGAGACATGGTTGACCTCAGGTACGACTTGATCAACTTTTGAAAAGCTCCTCTCTGCTTGAGCCACAGTGACTGTCAGAGTAAGTGCAATCCTGAGAACAGTCCAAAAGTTGGAGTAGATCTCTGATAGATCCTTATCATGCATAAAAGTGATAAGTTCAAGGAAGATGCCCTTGAATTTGCAATTGAAATTGACATCAAAAGACAGTAGGCTACAGTATAACCTCTTATGAATTGCAAATTTAAATAAACAGGCCCTTACACAGACAATGTCTGTCATCACCCATTAGACGCTATATTAATCTAATCTAAGGAACAATTAGCTCCTTGGTTACTGCCTCCAGGGGCGTAGTTTGTGGGGGGGATGGGGGGAAGGTAACCCCCCCAATATTCAAATCCATCAGTTACAACCCCTCCAATATTTCAAAATGAAAATCACAGTAGATCAAATGAAAAATATGTAGAATTACTTTATTTCGTGATGATAAATTTGTTCCTTATCAAATATGAGTTTGTCATAATAAATTAGACAAAAAAAACTCCCCCTCCATTGAACCGATTGGTAACGCCCAACCAATGAGTCGCACTTTCACCAAAACAACGCGAGTGGTGTTTCAATGGGAGAGCACACGGGTAACTTAACGTACGCCAAAAATGAATAGAAGTGCTGCACAGCAGACTATATTAAACTGCTAGTCAGAGAGGGATGCAAAAAAAAATAAAGCATGTACTGAGAATGAGGTATAAGAATATTGTGTAATAATAGATAAGTACACACCATATATGTTAGCAAGCTAATCAATTGCAATGTATTTATATATAACTATCAGTATAAAAAGTTACCAAAGCAGCCATCTGTTTTGCTAGTTCATTTTTCAAAAGTGTCTGTAATTATTAATGACAAAAGTATTCACATTGATGTTTGTTTTCTTCCTAAAATAATCTGATTTTTGAACGAATTGGATGAATGAATAATTTAAGTATACTCATTAAAACAGTGAATCGCTGCCGCCTACTGGCGCTTTCAATACTTAATTTCTTTCTTTTTATAATCTCTTCCATGTTAGAATTTTATGAATGAGAACACGAATTTCATAACGTTATGAGGTGTATAATCTCTTAACAAGTTTTTTTTAACAGATTTGAGGTAAATATAGCAGCAAGGTAGAAAAGTCAAATTTTCCAATAACAATACACATTAAAAAATTAAAATAAAATAACAGGCAGCATACAACCCCAGATAGCACACGTACGTCTGCAAGATGTCTGTTAAAGATCACTTCATCTGGAAAGCATCTGCTGTTTACTAACATCTGATAGACATCTATAAGATGTCAGTTTAACATACATTCTAAATCATTACATCTTAAAGACATCTTCTAACAGGAAACGTCCTTTAGACGTATTGCAGATGAGCAAACACTCTAAAAAATACGTCTGCCAGATGTAAACACACACATCAAATAGATGTCTCCGTGATGTCTGTGTGCTATCTGGGAAGTTCAAATAGCAAATGTTCGTCTTTGAAACGTCCTACACATATGTTAATTTCGTTGGCTAATTACAGGGCCCAACATTAACCCCAATGATGGAAATAAATAATAACTTTACTTGTAACAGTTTTGTTGCAAAGCACAATCTTATGGTGAAATTAGATCTCGTGTTTGTTGAGTTAAGACCGAATTATTGTTGTATAAGCATAGCTAGCATCATAGCAAGAAGGCTAACAAACGTCAGAGTTAACGTTACCACCCATTAACATGAGCCCTTCATTGATGACATGGATAACATTACCGTAATCATACAGAGAGAACGTAGTTGCATACCTTTATCTTTTGCTCTTTTCTCGTCTTCTACTTTTATTTGTTCCTATATTGGGCACCTGACGGTTTAAACCTTTTTCTCTCCATCGCTCTCACTGTGTTTATCTGGCACTTGACAATCAACAGATTTCACAACACTGTCACTCACAACCAGAAGTCAAGACTAAACCACTTCACCTCCACATAATCGTTTTGGATTACCTTTTTTTAATAGCCATTTCACACACACAATTCAGAAAAAAAACATGGAAAATATAGGCTAGTGCTTTAATATTATGAATGAAATGTGCGTTATTTTTAAAGAAAGTCAAGGTGTGACTGACTTTAGCCCACTAAATGGCCCCTCCTCCTTGTCCACTCCCTTTGGGAAAGTTGAACTGTCCATCGCGGGCGCGGCCCCTCCCCTTTCCACTTTTCACACAGCTTCAGCGCTTCTCAGCAAGCAGGGGCGGCAATTTGCCAATTCCCCACACAGACAGTTATATTATAGATAATAGAAACCCGTTTAGCGGCGCAGATTATTTTTCTTTTTCAAGTGCTTTTGCCGCCCCCCAAGTGTCGTGAAAATGTGCCGCCCCGGGCGGCTGCCCTGTTCGCCCGTGCCTAAAACCGCCACTGTTCTTCAGTATTGTTACATGAAACGATATAATAAAATATTAACAAAAATGTGAGGGGTGTACTCGCTTCTGTGAGATACTGTATAGGCCAACTCTTGGTGACATAATTATGACATTATTGTGATAAGATATTTTTTATTGTTTTGAGTTGGTGTATTAAGTAGTCGACTAGGTCACGTGAATATAACGAATTACTGAATAATGGGACATCGGGACAATCATGTCGCTTATTAACACAAAAATGATTGAATGTTAGGCCTACCACACAGCTTTAATTTGGTATAGCTGAGTTGAAGCCTTTGTTTTTAAAGCAGTATATTCATCAATCTCTCTCTATGTATGTTACACCACCTACAGTATGCACAACAGCATGTTCCATGTGCAATCCTTAATCATATAGACTAGTGTGGCCATAAATAAATATTACTTAAATGCTCTCAACCAGTAGCAGAACTCACACTTACCAATCAATCTTCATTACAACTGTATAGCATTTACAAAATACGGTACAATACACGTGTGTGTGATTTACACCCTTTCGACTCTGAATACTCTTAATACTTTTGTGTTTCGTGATATGCTACTGCAAAACACAGTAACAAGTCTTAACACTACCATCCGTCCATCTAGCGCTGGACTCTGCATGCTGAAAGATGTGCATCACATCGAAAATAATCCTTTCGTTTCATGCACGACGGAGGGTAATTTATCGTATAATACCTAGACAGATATTACAGTTTTGGTCACAACTTTCCTTGAAGCAAGGGTACACTTATAATACACGCAACAGTGTTACATACGTTTTGTATGTATGCGAGTATTTTTACATTATGTGCAAAACATTTACCATGTTACAAATAAGCATGAATTAAATATCCTTTTTATATTATTAAAGATTTATAACATAATATGATTCATTGAGTGTTTTAAAAAATAACATATTTTCTACGTTGTGTTTTATATTATTTGTTGGAATTGAGCCGGTGTTTAGTCGGTTTTCGCCTGCTCGTACTGATGAATGAACAATAATAATAGAAGAATGTGCTAAAAAATAAATAGCGTCGGCACTTTATACGTTCTTTAAACTTTATTGGTTTTCCGACCTTTCGAGTAATCTGAGTTGTCCTCTGAAATGTAAAGATTACAATAGTCTCGTTTTCATGACATTAATGTCATTAGAGGTGTGCCTAACCAAACAATGGCACTCCTTTGATCAGAGTTGATTCTATAAGTCTTCTTGAAGGTTCTTGAAGTCTCACTGCCGCTTCCATAATGTTAATAAATAGAAATACAAATTAAACAATTTATAAAGTAATTAAATTAACAAATTGGTTAACTAAATAAAGGAAATACATGCATTAAATACATGTATCCTTTAAATAGGCCTACTCTGCATGTATTTAGAAGTAATGTAAGTAATACTTCTAAGTACAGAAATTATTTATCCGCTGTTTTACACATGCAGTCACGTTGAAAAATAATTTTTAAGTCATCAACTCATTTTATCAAGCATTAGACGTGTTAATAGTTACAACACAAAACACATTTTCATTTTGTGTCAGTACTATCGTCCTCTGATGAAGAGTGTGCTCGACATATCACGCTTCTCTTAAATAGCATCATTTTGGAGCTTTGGTGTGCCGAGTTTGTATACAATTATTTTGTCACAGTAATATCACAATCATGTTGCTAAATCCCCAACGCGTTCTTCAGTATATTAAGTCACTCCCTACTAAAACATGCTTCATTTTCGAGATTGTACAGTCCACCAGACGTACCAGTGCCAGTTATCAAAGTGGCTTGGCACATCCCACTGGAAACCTGATGTACCACCGTGACATGGGTAAACCGGATGTTCAATCGGACGTGTCACTTAAGACTGTGGAATGTGCCAACGGCCTCAGTACGTAATGTCACTCTGAGTTAATACTGCTGCTGTGCTTTTATGTGAAAATACTTAATACATTTTGTTAACTGAGATGCTGTTGTGCGCTGCAGAATCTGCAGTGCTAAATTTCGACTCTAAGCGCCGCTGTTCAACCTTATATACTTATTCTGGTGCTGTTTTCCATTTCTTTGACACAACCTAACGCACTGCAATAGCCAACAGACAACACAAACGGCAATACTGGATGCTACACAACAGACCGACAAATTGCTTTTCAAAGACCGCTGGTTTGTTAATCCACATAAAACGACCTCCGTTTAAATTCATCATAAATTTTCATTTGGACGCCTCTGATTCAATTGTCAAAAATGAAGTCGGGTGGAAGAGGCTGGGTGTATAGATGCATATTCTTAGTCTCTGCGCTTTCTTTATTTGCGGCCGTAGTTACTGGACAGATTCGTTATTCTATACCTGAGGAAATGTCTGTGGGATCGATTGTTGGAAATATCGCCTCGGATCTTGGACTTGAACCGAAAAGACTGATTTCAGGAAAAGCGCGTGTGTTCACCGCGGAGAGCAGTGAGTACATTGGACTGGACAAGGAGAACGGACATCTGATTATTAAGAGTAAAATAGACAGAGAGGAATTATGTGGAGAGATTTCCGCGTGTAGTATCAGTTTTGATGTTATTTTGGATAACCCGATTGAGCTTTATCGAGTTACAGTTGACATAAAAGACATAAATGACAACAGCCCAGCATTTCAGAAATCTAACATCGAACTTGAAATCAGTGAATTAGCTGTACCTGGTGCGCGCTTTCCTTTAGAGAGCGCAATAGATCCAGACGTGGGTGTGAATACACTACAGAAATATTCTCTTCACCCCACCGATCATTTTAAACTGAATGTACAGAGCGGTGCTGGTGAAACCAAACATGTCGAGATGATTCTTCATTCTCCATTAGACAGAGAAAAAAACAAACATCATCAGTTAATTCTGACTGCCTTCGATGGTGGAAAACCACAAAGATCAACAACCGTGAAAATCAATATTATTGTTATTGATGTGAATGACAACGCTCCGGTGTTCAGCAAATCGTCTTACAAAGCATCAGTTGTCGAAAATGCTGCTAAAGGTTCAGTCGTGACAACAGTAAGTGCGACAGATGCTGACGAGTCGAGTCACAATATACAGTATTATTTTGAGCACGCGACCTCTACAATAAAAGCTCTGTTTTCTATAGATGCAGATTCTGCGGAGGTTAAAGTCATAGGTGACATCGATTATGAAAAACACAAACAGTTTACAGTCAAAATTAAGGCTAAAGATAACGGTGGTTTGACTGACTCAAGTGAAATAATTATTGATGTAATTGATGTAAATGATAATACACCAAAAATTACAGTAATGACATTTTCAGGTGCAGTATCTGAAGATGCAGCACCTGGTACTGTAATAGCAATGTTAAATGTTCAAGATCTAGATTCAGGTGACAACAGTAAGGTTTCATGCTCTATTGATCTAAACTCTCCATTTAAAATCGTCTCCACATTGACCAATTATTACAATCTGGTGACAGACTCAGAATTAGACAGGGAACAGATACCAGAATATAATATCACTTTAACCGCTGTTGATGGAGGCAATCCACCTCTTTCAAGTAAAGCGATTTTGAAATTGAAGATATCTGATGTTAATGATCATGCACCTCAGTTTGAGCAGGAATCATATAATGCTTTTATATCTGAAAATAATCCACCATCTACATCAATTATGTCTGTCAAAGCAGAAGACATGGACTGGGGGCCAAATGCCAAAATTTCATATTTTCTTATTGATGGAGATTTAAATGGATCACCGCTGACATCTTACATTTCTATGAATTCAGAGACTGGTGTGATCTATTCAGAAAAATCATTTGATTATGAACAAATTAAATCTTTTAAAATAAAAGTTAAAGCTCAAGATGGGGGCTCACCGCCTTTATCCAACAACGTCACTCTTAACATCTTCATCCAAGATCAGAATGACAACGCACCTCAGATTCTTTATCCTGTACAAACTGGTGGTTCTGTGGTGGCTGAGATTGTACCTCGTTCGGCAGATCTTGGTTATCTGGTCACTAAAGTTGTTGCTGTTGATGTGGATTCTGGACAGAATGCCTGGCTCTCCTATAAACTACAGAAAGCTACAGACAGAGCGCTGTTTGAAGTGGGTTTACAGAATGGAGAAATAAGAACTGTGCGACAAGTGACTGATAAAGATGCTGTGAAACAAAAACTCACTGTTGTTGTTGAAGATAACGGACAGCCCTCACGCTCAGCTGTGGTCACCATTAATGTGGCAGTTGCTGATCATTTTCCTGAAGTGCTTTCAGAATTCACAGACTCTACACATGACAAGGAATATAATAACGAACTGACTTTTTATTTAATTTTGGCTCTTGCTGTAGTTTCACTGCTCTTTATAGTCTCAATTATTGCAATAATTTCAGTGAAAATCTACAGATGGAGGCAGAATAAGTTGTTTTATAAATCTGGAGCAAATCTACCTGTGATTCCATATTACCCACCAGTTTATGCGGATGGCACATTACAGCAAGTGTATAATTATGAAATGTGCGGGACCACTGACTCAAGGATGAGTGACGTGAAGTTTGTCAGGCCCTACAGTCAGAACACACTGGTGAGCCAAAGCTGTTTGGGGACAGTTCAGACAGAAAAGAAAGAAAAAGAGAATGATGACCTGACTTTAGAGGTGAGACAGTCTTTCATAAGTTTTTGGGAGCAGCAAAAGTTTGCCAAAATCTCATTTGCATTTTAGAGACTTCATTTTTATTGTTCTATACATGTGTATAAATTGTGTTTTATTGTTTTGCTTAAAAAAGAAATTAAACCTCTTTAAATCTCTTCTAGATATTGAAGTACTGACAGATGATGCAGCAGGGTCCACACACACACATACAGAGAGAGAGAAACAGAAAGGTGTTTAGAGGGAAACTTTGCCCAAAAGTTCTGTCATCATTTACTCACATTCAAAAATTTAGATTCCGTCGTCATTTACTCACATTCGAGTTTCAAATCTGTATTAATGTCTTTATTCTGATGAACACAGAGAAAGAAATTGGGAAGAATACTTATAACCAGAAATATTTTGCCCCCCACTGAATACAATTGTATAGGAAAAAATACATTGGTAGTCAAAAGTGTCCCAGAACTGTTGGCTGTCCTACGTTCTTCAAAATATCTTCTTCTCAACAGAACTAAAAAATGATAAAGTATTTTTTCCTACTATGGGAGTCAAGGGGGGGCGAGATCTTTATGATTATAAGTGTTCTTCCAAAAATCTTTCTCTGTGTTTATCAGAACAAAGAAATTTATACAGATTTGGAACAACTCAAAGGTATTATGTTATAATGACAACAGAATTTTCATTTTTGCGTGAAGTATCCATTCAACTTTGTGATCTAATCCGAGATTGTCTACAGTGATTTTAATTTAGAATTACAATTTTTACTATAATTTGTTTTAAAAAGTGGTGCATTTTGTGTGCAGGAGAATATGAACTTAAAGCATGTCAATTTGTTTGAGACAAATATTTATACTTTTGGTGCTTTTTGTACATCCAGTTCTAACGATCTTGCACAGCTTAATGTCAATGCTCGGAGTTTAATGTCTGCATTAAGTGGATATTTCTATCTGTTTGGGATTGTTTGACTGTGAAGTATTTCACTGCACAATGTTTAGAAGGTATTTGGACTGATTAATACAATTCTTGCATGTTCTTTAATGTACACACCACAGTGCTACCTTCGATATACTGGCATACCTCTGTCATTAAAAAAAAATGTTCACTCAAAGAAACACTTAAATAATTTTGTCAAAATGTTGTGAGTGATTCAAAACTTTAAAGCAACAAAATGTACATAGAGGTAACTAATCCTCCTCGCTCTCTCCTTTGTGTGTGTGTTCTGAGTTTGTTTAGCCTTTTCAGTGATGACTGCAATTTGAGTCCTTTTTAAATCTCTTTGTGAGGTTCATTAGTATATAAAGTAACTATTTTGATTGGCTTAGTTGTTCTGGCATTTATTATACATATACATCAATGTTTGACTTTTATCCAGCTTACAGTGCATTCAAGAAATTATTTTTGGCACTATGTTCCAATACTGCAGTATGTAAAAAGTAAACTAACATGTAAATTCACACAGCAATGTTCACAGTGCACATGTTCTTAACATATGTGGACATGCACACACATGCAAACATACAGTATATGGGCATACACTAGATTCAAAGACAGGATGGCCATTTGTAAAACAGAGAGAGAGAGATTTGGCTTCTACACACTGTCTCTTGTGTCTCCATGTAATGATTTGAAACTACACAGTGAGCTCTGTTGCACAGACACCACTGTATTAACTGGTGCTTTTCAATATTTTCTTCTAACCAAAATAGTCATGCAGATAAATAACAGTACGACTGCACAGCTGCATAATTGTACATATGACTGTACAAAAGCTAACTGTGAGATCAGGAATAGACTCTATGAGTGGCGTCTCTGCAGATATCCAAAACATCATTCAGCACCAAATGTGTCACAGTTAACACTAATCCGCTATGCAGAGCCCACTGTTCAAATGCCATTATGCTTTAGGAAACATCAAGAGCACATCCTAAGCATCACTTTCTGTGATATTTAAAGTATTTCAAAATCTTTTCTTTTTATTCTCTTGGATTGTTATTTTAAATAGCTGATTATTTATGGCTTCAAAGTTGTATCAATAGTTCTCTAGTAATTGACTAATAGTGTCAAATGAAGACATTTCATCTAGCTTTTTTGGTCATGGTGATGTTGTTCCTTTATAATATAATATTATCTTTTTTGTAAAATCTCTTACATAGAGTTAATTGCACAAGGCCTACAAGAAGATTTGAATGATGAAGCTAGGATCACAGGCGTATGTTTTGAGAGCAGCTCTGAGCTGTGCTAGTGTTGGGCGGAATGCTGACTCTGAGGGAGGGGGGGAGGAGGGGCCTTCTCTCTGCAGTGAGATTCTTTGTCCTATATTTGCCTTCTCAATCCTACTTGTGTCTGTGCACACCTACCAGGGCTGGACTGCATGCAAATGCTGACACACAGGCCTTGAATTGTGCCCATAAATGCAGTGTTTCATTTTGACCATTATTTTCTGATTTACCTTAGTATATATTTACAGGCTAAAATGTTATAATTGCTGCCTAAATGTTAATATGCAGTGCTTTAAGAAGAGTTATTTTTCTGTTTTGACTTTTTCACTTCGACAGCTTGAACACAGCCCACTCCACCTACATACATAGATGTCTATACATTCTGTCCTTCTGTAACACACACTATTCCCTTGACAACACGTGTTTCCATGACAACCGGCAGTGTCTCGGACTACTCCATTTTCTTGTTAGAGGGGTGGGATGCTTGCACATATAATACTGGGGGATTCAGTAAATATGCTCTCTTACTTCTCCCATGCTCCCTCTTGTGCTTAGTGAAGGTGTCTACCATTATCAGTGTTGTTCTATCAAGAAGTTGTATATTTTGCCCCATTGCAATTGTTAAAATAATGAATTGTGTTATTTTCATGTGTTTACCTCTTTTTAGTCTAATTCAAATTACGTTTTTGAATAGCGCATTTAATAGAAACCATACATTTCAGGTGGGAACAGGTTACTAATATGATCACAATACTAACAATATGTTTTTCTTTTCTATGTTGGACACATCCTACCTCTGTTACCTGGCTTTCACTAACAAGGTAAGAGCAAACTATTTTCTGTAATAAATAAATGTCCCTAATAGAAAAGGTAAACATTTGCTGTTGACATGAAATATTTTAGCTGTTGGCTAAGTAAACAAGTATTGTTATGGTATTTATTTGAAAGTGAATCACATTAACACATTTTTATAGAAATTACAATTACTTAAATCATTGTATTTTACACAAATGTATGGCATAACATAAACATTTAATTACATTAAATTCAATGTTTAAATTACATGCATATGTTGAATATGTTAGAATGACTTACTGCCTATGGTCATTTTTACACACAACACATATTATATGTTGATATCAAGTATTGTAAGATCCAGTGCAAAAAGGTCTCTTGCTACAGACACAACAGAGGATTATCCAACATTAATTTGTTGGTTAATATTACTGTTTATATTTAAGAGTTTTGCAGCAAACCTAAATTATTTTTTTAAGGTTCCTAAGCGTCTCTAATTGACCATATCATCATTGTGTGTAAACAAACCTCTTGACTGCTTTTGAATAAGCAGATTTAAATTGCAAATTTCAAGGTAAGTGCTTATGGTTTAGGACTTTTCTAGGAATAAGGGATTAAGGATCCCAATCTTTTTGCCTGATTCATTCCACTTCAGAAGTATTTTTAAGCAAATACAGTTTGTATTTTAGTAGAAATGAAAGTACAGCCCATCTCTCTGCGAACATGTGAGTGTTGTTGCTGAATCTGGCCGCCTGTGTGGCGCTGTTCACCCGCGTGGTGCTGAAACGCTCAGTTCACTCTGCGGCTGTTTCTCTACACTCGGTATACTCCGCTCGTGTTGTGTACTTCGTTGCTTATCTTAGGCTTCCAGAATTGCCCCCACCCCTCTCACACTCAGACAACACAATGCACGTCTCTCTTACACAGCCGGTAGTGCAGCGCTTCTCTGTCACCACATGACGGCACATTCGTCACATTTCCGAATGGATACTACGTTTGCCTAAGATTTTTATTAAAATAAGCAGAACAATTATAATAATAAAATAATAACTTTAATAGCAATAAATATTTATAGATTATATTTATAGACAAATATAAGCATCAGCATAAAAAACCTACAATAATAAAATCCTAATAATGAAAAGCATAAATAATTATAAATAAAATGTTTAGATAATTATAAACATCCGAATTCAAATAACTGCATTGATAAATTGCGGATTTTGAAAATCAATCTATTAATATTTTGTGAGCAATATACATATACTACCAGTACTTGTATTGCATGCACTTCACCTCTGATTCTTTTTGCTTACGACCCCTTTAAGAAATTCAGAGAACTGGATTGGTTGCAGTGAGATGCACAGGCCACCAATGAGACAGAGAGTTGGACAAAGAGATCTACTCCCTCCCCACAGTTGCTCCTTCTGAGCATAGAGAAAGCGTGAATTACTCGTTTTTTATCATAAGGACCATACGCTAAATGGAAATATGTCATCAATATACTGCTTGGAAATATGTGGGTTCGGTTTTTTTGAAAGCCTAAGGAAGTTTGGATAAAACGTCAAGAGCCTTGGATGCAGAGATGATTAAATCTATATTCTTTAAGAGGAGAATTTGGTGGTGCTGTGCCTATATTCTTCTTTTGAGTACAATAGAAGCTCAGATTCGATACACTATCCCAGAGGAGCTACGCGAAGGATCTGTGGTTGGAAATATCGCCAAAGACCTCGGTTTGGATGTAACTAAGGTTATAGATCGTAAACTACACATAGCGTCTGAGACTGGTAAGCAGTATTTCGTCGTGGATGTCGAAAAGGGTGATCTTATTGTGAATGAGAGAGTGGATAGAGAGGAATTATGTGGATATAATGTCCCGTGTGTTTTGCCTCTTCAAGCTGTTTTAGAGAACCCCCTGCAGATGCATAGAGTTGAGATTGAAGTGCAAGATATAAACGACAACACGCCTAATTTTAAATCTTTTGAGCGCATTCTGAATATTCCGGAATCTATTAATTCAGGTGCTAAATTTCTCTTAGAGAGCGCCATTGATTCAGACGTAGAGTCCAACTCTTTAAAATCATACCGTCTGAGCAATAATGATAATTTTATTTTAAACGTGAAAACGCAAGATGGGCTAAAAATCCCAGAATTAGTATTGAAACATTCTCTTGACCGAGAAAAGCAGCCCGTTCATAAATTATTATTAACGGCATCTGACGGAGGGAGTCCAGTGCGCACAGGTACTTGCGAAATAACAGTTTTCGTTTTGGACAATAATGACAATGCTCCTGATTTTGAAAAACCCTTTTATGAGACTGTTGTCGACGAAAACGAATCCATTCATAAAGAAATTTTAAGAGTCAAAGCTACAGATTTAGATGATGGGTTAAACGGAGAGGTAGAGTATTTCTTTGCAGATGAAACTTCAGATACACTATTGTTTGATATTAATCAACAAACAGGAGCCATCACAGTAAAAGGAAACCTAGACCATGAAAAATCTAATTTATATAAATTTGATATAGTTGCCAAGGACAAAGGAAATCCACAAATGGAGGGCCACTGCAGTGTTAAAATAATGGTTAATGACGTAAATGACAATGCACCTGATATAACAATTACATCCCTGTCAAGTCCAATACCTGAAAATTCCCCTAATGGTACAGTAGTGTCATTAATTAGTACAAAAGATGCCGATTTTGCAGAGAACGGGAAAGTGAGGCTTACCCTGACACCCGGACAACCGTTTAGATTGAGCCCCACGATTTCCAATCACTACGCGTTACTTACAAATGGTCCCCTGGACAGAGAATTATATTCCGAGTATAAAGTTGTTTTAAACGTGGTTGATGCCGGCTCGCCATCACTATCTAGTTGGAAGGTGATCACAATCGGAATTTCGGACGTAAATGACAACCCTCCAGTGTTCTCGGACAAGTCTTACACAGTTTATGTTAAGGAAAACAGTGGCCATGATTCAATTTTGTGCTCAGTCTCAGCCCACGACCCAGACTTGGACGAAAATGCAAAAATCTCGTATTCCATTCTGGACTCTAAAATCCAAGACGTTCCAGTCTCCTCTTATATCTATATAAATTCAGAGAATGGTAGTTTGTTTTGTATGCAATCGTTTGACTTTGAGAAAATCAAAGTGTTTCAGATTTACGTGCAAGCTAAAGACCATGGCTCCCCATCTCTAAGTAGCAATGCTACTGTCCACGTGTTTATTTTGGATCAGAACGACAATGTTCCCGCTGTCATATACCCTTCTACTGCCACGGGGTCTGTTTCGCATCAGAGGATGCCTCGTTCGGCTAAAACAGGACATCTTGTTACTAAAGTAACCGCAGTTGATGCTGATTCAGGCCACAACGCCTGGCTATTTTACAGGCTCGCGGAGGCCACGGACACGTCTCTGTTCAATGTGAATTTACATACGGGAGAGGTGAGGACTAAGCGCCTTGTTTCAGAGCAGGATGACTCCTCTCAGAGACTTTTTATAGAGATAAAGGATAATGGAGAGCCAATCCAGTCCACCACAGTCACAGTGGATATATTGATAGAGGACGGGTTTCCTGAGCCCATCTCAGACTATCGTTTGAAAACTACAGAAGACAACAAAAGAAACGGTAAAATAACTTTGTATTTGATCATCTCTTTGGGGACGGTATCCGTTTTTTGTCTTTTGATATTGTTCACGCTGATTGTGAAATGCGTTAAAAACAGCGTGAGGAATTCTGGTTGCTGCGTAAGACGAACTGATTCTGGATACAAAAATCCCAACAGAAACCTTCAGATCCAACTTAACACTGACGGACCCATTAAGTATGTGGAGGTTCTGGGAGGCGACATGATGTCTCAGAGTCAGTCTTTTGGATCATATCTTTCGCCAATGTCAGAATTCAGTGATCTCACCCTCATTAAGCCTAGCAGCACTGCAACCTTTTCAGACACGCTAAACGTGCTTGATGCGTCACTGCCAGACAGCGCATGGACATTTGAGAGCCAACAGGTGAGCGCGTTCGATTTTATCGTTTGCATTATTGGTGTCTGTCTGTGTGTGACATTATATATATTTAATTTCAACGTAATTTTCATGAACACTTTTAATACTTGTTAACAATAAATTGCATTTAAAGTAGGTTTGCTAGTTTCATTTAAAAATACAAGATTAATAATATTCGACGGTAAGTATTTATTAATTTAATGTACAGTACGTACATAACTGTACATTAAAATAAATTTTTATTTAATGCAATTGGCAATATTTATTTAAAAACGTCGCAAATGAGTAATAATACATTAAAATTTGTGTATAGGTATTTATAGATATTGTATATCAATGTCACTTTGATTCTGGTCTATAAAACCATCCACGAATACCCCCTCTCTGTTTATCTCTCTCTCTCTATTGAGTAAATTGTACATTTTCTCCTGTTTGAGGTCACGCCCCACTCGGTTTATTTAAAACTGATTCCTGCCATGACTGGAGAACGCTCAACCAATAACGCAGCAGAATTGTACAAAGGGATCTACTCCCTCCCCCAGTCCTAATGCTGAAAGCCATAGCGCACAGACGCCGGACAAAATGCACTTGCTGCAACGAATGTAACAGCAAGATAGAATTAGGAGTCACCTTGTAAAATGTTGAGTTCACTTTGTGGCCGATTACGTACATAGGATGTATGTCCGGATACTAGATTCGTTGGTAACCTCTCGTGCGTGGAAATGAGGACTCAAGTACAAAGGAAAATTCGGTTCTGGCAAGCACTGTTCTGCTTCGCTGTTTTGTGGAGCAATACAGAGGCGCAGCTTCGTTACACAATACCGGAGGAGCTTAAGGAAGGATCTATTGTTGGGAATGTGGCTAAAGATCTCGGGTTGGAAGTATCTAAGATATCTAATCGAAAGTTAAGGATAGCATCGGAGTCTGGTAAGCAATTCTTTAGTTTAAATCTGCGGAATGGCGACCTACTTGTGAATGAAATTTTAGACAGGGAGACGTTTTGCGGAGAAAGGACGAGTTGTATTTTACCACTACAAGTCATAATCGAAGATCCATTACAGTTTTACCGTGTTGAGGTTGACATCCAGGATATAAACGACAACTCCCCAATTTTTATTTCGGAAATAAATGTTATTGAGGTGCCAGAGTCAACGTTGACCGGAGCGAGGTTTCGGTTGGAACCTGCTCATGATCCTGACGCCGGAACAAACTCATTGCGCACATATTCTCTTAATAAAAACGATCATTTTGTTTTGCATATAAAAAACGATAAAGATGGCACTAAAGTTCCAGAAATCGTTTTAGAAAAAGGTGTCGACAGAGAGAAACAGTCTGTGCACCATCTTATTTTGACAGGTATTGATGGCGGCGATCCCGCGCGGTCAGGTACAACCCAGATAACTATTAAAATTCTTGATGCAAATGATAATGCTCCTATATTTGAGCAAGAGTTGTATGAGATTAAAGTGATGGAGAACACAGTCCCAGGTACAATAGTCCTCACTGTTAAAGCAATTGACTCGGATGACGGTGCAAACAGTGAGGTTGAGTATTCATTTGGTGCACACACACCTGAAATAATTCAACGTTTGTTTGCTATTAATCCAGTAACAGGCGAATTAGTCGTGTCAAACCATCTTGATTTTGAAATTAGTACCTCATATAAAATTGACATACGTGCTAAAGACAAGGGACAGCTAGCAATGGAGAGCCACTGTAGAATTAAAGTGGCTGTTTTGGATGTTAATGATAACACTCCTGAAATCACCATTACCTCCTCTCCAAAACCCGTTAGAGAAGACGCGTCCACTGGTACCATGGTAGCATTAATAAATGTTAAAGATTTAGATTCAGGAGTAAATGGAAACGTTACACTTGATATGTCACCAGGCACCCCTTTCAAATTAAAGCCTACTTTTTCAAACCATTACGCACTGGTTACAAATGAACGTTTAGATCGAGAAGCGTTCCCCACATATCAAATTGAGCTTAAAGCGAAAGACTCTGGAACACCTCATCTGCTATCGAGCAAAGTCATCACAGTTAATATACTAGATGTCAACGATAATCCTCCTGTTTTTTCTGAACCTGTATACTCCGTTTATATTAAAGAAAATAGTGCCCCAGGGTCAATTTTAGCATCGGTGAAAGCATTAGATTTAGATACCGGAGACAATGCCCAAATCGTTTATTCAGTTCTTGATACCAATACTCGAGACATACCTGTGTCTTCTTACGTATACATGAACTCCGAAAATGGAAGTATATTTAGCATGCACTCTTTTGATTATGAAAAAACGAAGATGTTTCAGATTGTCGTGCATGCCAAAGACAAAGGCTCCCCACCTCTCAGTAGCAACGCCACTGTTCATGTGTTTATTCTGGATCAAAATGACAATACCCCGGCTATCATTTACCCCTCCACAACAATGGGATCTGTCTCTCATCAGAGGATGCCTCGTTCTTCTAAAGTTGGACATTTGGTCACTAAGGTAACCGCAGTGGACGCTGACTCGGGCCATAACGCTTGGCTTTTCTACAGGCTCGTGGAGGTCACGGATGCTTCTCTGTTTAATGTAAATTTACACACGGGAGAGGTGCGAACTAAGCGCTCTGTTTTAGAGCAGGATGACTCCTCTCAGAGACTGGTAATTGAAGTAAAGGATAATGGAGAGCCAATTCAGTCGACCACAGTGACGGTGGATATACTAATAGAGGAAGGCATTCATGAGCCCATCTCGGATTCCCGTATGCAAACTACAGAGAGCAACAAGAAAAGTGGTAAAATCACTTTATATTTGATCATCTCTTTGGGCACGGTGTCCGTTTTATCCCTGTTGACGCTGTTAACATTAATTGTGAAATGCGTTAGAAACAGTCTGGGCAGTTCACATTGCTGTTTCTTGCGGACTGATTCTGGATACAAGAATTCCCAAAGAAACCTTCAGATCCAGCTTAACACTGACGGACCCATTAAGTATGTAGAAGTTCTGGGAGGCGACATGATGTCTCAGAGTCAGTCATTTGGATCATATCTCTCTCCAATGTCAGAATTCAGCGATTTAACCCTGGTCAAAACCAGCAGCACTACAAACTTTACAGACACGCTAAACGTGCTTGATGCGTCATTACCAGACAGCGCGTGGATATTCGAAAGCCAACAGGTGAGCGTGTTATTTTTGTACACATTCATAACGGGTGAACACATTGTAAGTATTTCGGTAACTCCGAGTTATCAGCTCTTTTTATCCTATCTATATTATAGGCTATTTATTTTTAAAAGATTATTTTTTTATAGTATTATTTCCTATCTTAAAAAAGATAACTGTTTTTCGTTCTTGCGTCACATTTTTTAAAAGGTGATTTTATCTACATATATTCTGCTGGACGTTTTGTGTGGAACTATGCCTTTAAAACAGTTTCTTGTCATGATTGGAGAGCGCTCCACCAATAGCAGGGCTGACGTGCACAAAGAGATCGACTCCCTCCCCCAGACAGAATGCTGAAGATCATAATGAACAGGCTAGAGACAAAATGCAGTTCACTTGCAGACGTATTACAGTCTAAAACAAATTTCGTGTTTTATGGATTTTAAAATAGTAAATTATTTTTGTCATCGATTACGCACGTAAAATGTATATTAGGACACAGTGCTCAACAACAATTTATCGTGCGTGGAAATGAGGACTCACATACAAAGGAAAATTCTTTTCTGGCAAGCGTTGGTCTGTTTCGCTGTGCTTTGGAGCAATACAAAGGCGCAGCTTCGTTATACTATACCGGAGGAGCTGAAGGAAGGATCTATTGTTGGAAATGTAGCTAAAGATCTTGGATTGGATGTATCTGAGATATCTAACCGTAAATTACGGATAGCATCTGAGTCCGGTAAGCAGTATTACAGTCTGAATTTGCGGAATGGTGAGCTACTTGTGAATGAAATTATAGACAGGGAGACGTTGTGCGGACAAAGCATGAGTTGTGTGTTACCACTACAACTCATAATCGAAGATCCACTACAGTTTTACCGTGTTGAAGTTGACGTCCAGGATATAAATGACAACTCCCCAAGTTTCCTTTCAGATACACATATTCTTGATGTATCAGAGTCCACACTTACTGGGGCTAGATTTCGTTTGGAGCCGGCACAAGACCCAGATGTTGGATCAAACTCTCTGCGCACGTATTCTTTAAATAAAAACGATTTCTTTGTCCTAAATGTAAAAAATGACAAAGACGGAACTAAAGTCCCAGAAATTGTTTTGCAAAAAGCGGTTGATAGAGAGAAACAGTCAATACATAATTTAATCTTAACTGGTATTGATGGAGGTGATCCAGCAAGAACTGGGACAACCCAAATAACTGTAAAATTGTTGGATGCGAATGATAATGCGCCTACATTTGAACAGGATTTATACGAAATTAAAGTAACAGAGAACTCTGCTCCAGGAACGATTATTCAGATAGTTAAAGCAATCGACGTAGATGATGGAGTAAACAGTGAAATTCAGTATGCGTTTGGATCTCTCACACCCGAACCAATTAAACATACTTTTTCCATGGATTCCAATACCGGCGAGTTAACTATATTAAGAAGTCTTGACTATGAATTCAGCACTACGTACAAATTTGACATACGCGCCAGAGACAAAGGAGCGCCAGTAATGGAAGGGCATTGTAGAATCCAGGTGGCTGTTATAGACATCAACGATAATGCACCTGAGATTACTATTGCTTCATCACCCAAACCTGTGCGAGAAGATGCGCCAGCTGGGGACATGATAGCGTTAATAAATGTTAAAGATTTGGATTCAGGGCTAAATGGAAACGTAACCCTTGCCATATCGCCCGGTACTCCGTTTAAATTAAAGCCTACGTTTTCAAACCATTATGCACTAGTCACTGATGCCCAGTTGGATCGAGAAAAGTATCCTTTGTATCACATCGAGCTTGTAGCGTCAGACTCTGGAACACCTCCACTTGTATCTAGCAAACATATTACAGTTAATATACTAGATGTCAATGATAATCCTCCAGTTTTTTCTGAACCCATGTATTCCGTTTACATGAAAGAAAACAACGCCCCAGGATCAATTCTAGCATCGGTGACGGCGTCAGATTTAGACACTGGAGAAAATGCCAAAATTGTCTATTCAGTTCTTGACAATAAAGCTCGAGACGTACCAGTCTCTTCTTATGTATACATAAACTCAGAAAATGGAAGCATATTTAGCATGCACACTTTTGACTACGAAAAAATGAAGGTGTTTGAAATTGTCGTGCACGCCAAAGACAATGGCTCCCCGCCTCTCCACAGCAACGCCACTGTCCGTGTGTTTATTCTGGATCAGAACGACAATATCCCTGCTGTCATTTACCCCTCGGCAGTCACAGGGTCAGTCTCCCACCAGAGGATGCCCCGTTCTGCTAAAACGGGACATCTCGTTACCAAGATAACAGCAGTGGACGCTGACTCGGGCCACAACGCCTGGCTATTTTACAGGCTCGCTGAAGCAACGGACGCATCTCTGTTTAATGTGAATTTACAAACGGGAGAGGTGCGGACTAAACGTTCTGTTTTAGAACAGGATGAATCCTCTCAGAGGCTTGTGATTGAGATAAAGGACAACGGAGACCCGGTGAAATCAACAACTGTCACAGTGGATATAATTATAGAGGACGCATTTCCTGAAACTATAAAAGACTTTCGTGAGAAAAACACTGAAACCAATACGAAGAATGGTAAAATCACGTTATACTTGATCATATCTTTGGCCGCGGTATCACTAATGGTTTTGATGACATGTTCCATCTTAGCAATAAAATGCGCACGCAGCAATGGCGGAAGCTCGAGCTGCTGTATTCGACCCGCAGATTCTGGATATAAAAGTAGCAACAGAAACCTTCAGATCCAGCTCAACACTGACGGACCCATTAAGTATGTGGAGGTTCTGGGAGGCGACATGATGTCTCAGAGTCAATCATTCGGGTCCTATCTCTCACCTATGTCAGAATTCAGTGACTTTACGCTTGTTAAACCCAGCAGCACTACTAATTTTACAGACACGCTAAACGTGCTTGATGCGTCATTACCTGACAGCGCGTGGACGTTCGAAAGCCAACAGGTGAGCGCTTGACTTTCTGTATTTGTTCAATGTATGATTTGGTGATTGGACTAGGCAAACACTTGGTATTAGTGCATATTTTTAGTGTTTGACAAAAAAAGAAAACGTCGACACCCACTGGTCGATTTCAGCACCACATGTCTGGACAGCGCCACACAGTAGGGCAGTTAATGAAATGTGTATTTCCCCTGCACCATTGAAACATCTTGTCCTTTTCGCCTCAGTTCGGGACATTCCGTCAAACGTTTGGGAATCCTCGAATATAACTATATGAATAAATATTTTACAAGTATTATGAATTAATAATAATACTAATAAAATTAAAAGTTCCTAATATAAAAAAAAACTCAACACATGATTCTTATTCTACTCTAAAACAAGTTGGATTAACTTACATTTTTGTGTGCAATAAATAAATGCAAAAACTTTCCACAACAAAGTATTACATTTATTTAAAAACCTGGTACATATAATTCACAGAAAAGTAAGAAGTAAAAAAAGTTGACACAAAAATAAATTTTACAAGATTACAGTCATTCATGTAATTTACTCTATTTAAAATTTTAAATAAAAAACAGTAATTTGGTTTTTCAAATTCCTCTTTCTGCAGTCAATGTTTTTACATTTTCAATGTCAAGGCGTATTTTACTTTGAAGAGCCAAGCAATATTATTTGTCAAAATAAAATAGTGCTACATAGCACTAAAATAAGTTCTTTGCTCATAATGGGAACCTTTTATAGGACCACATTTTGGTGCTTCTGTGGTTCTTCAGTGCTTCTTTGGGATGACTGAGGGGCTTAACAAAACCACCGATTAAACGGTGCAATATAGCACCTTGGTCACCCCAAAGAACCTCCGAAGAGGCCTGAAGAACCACTGAAGAAACAAGATATGGTGTTATATAGCACTAAATATAATAAGGAAGCTTTTAAGAAGTATTTAAAAATATTTCTGTTTCGGGCATGGGTAAATTGTTTGTAAACGCTAGAATTGACAAAAAATCCTCAAATTACATCAAGTACAAATTAAATTGAAAAAAAAATTGACATGTAAATAAATACCTTAAACTAATGTGTGTAGGGGCTAAAAAGGTAAATGTCAGGACCATGGACAGCGACAGTAACCGATCATAATTTTACTTAAAGTAAATATAAAATAATGAAACAAACGAATGCCGTCCACTATTGATGATATGGTGTCAACAACGATACCATCTTACCACCCACTGTTAAATGAAGAAAAAAAAATTGTAAATGTTATAAGAGTTCTAAAACCCTTCTAAATGTTATTTTTTTCTTATTTTTCAAGATTATATACAGAATTTAACTTCTTCAGGCTTAAACCTTACACAAAACGTATTTGTACGAATATAAATGCACGTTTACAGTTCAAAGGCAAATGAAAGCACAAGATTTTCTGTGAAAAAGGTGTATGTATGCCTTTAAAAGAGATTCCGTCATCCATTGGACAACCGGGCACTGAGCTCAGCTCCAATGAGATTCAAGAATTTACAAAGGGATCTACTCCCTCCTCTAGCAAGGCAGCGGTACAATGTCTTGAGAGCTGTGCAGAGCCACACACACGTTATGAAGCTTATCACCACAAATCCGAACGCACAATCCGACTGGATTTACGATTTTAATATGAGAAGAAAAACTACGTTTATCTGTGGATTTAAGCTAAGCATTCTTTGATGGAACGGCTAAAAAAACTGTGGAAATGAGACGCATCCGAATGTGGAAACGGGCAGCAATCTGGCTGTTTTGTTTCTCTCTATTATGGCACAACACTGAAGCGCAGATTCGATACACCATACCAGAGGAACTAAAGGAAGGGTCTGTTGTTGGAAACGTCGCAAAGGACATTGGTCTGGACATTTCAGACATCGCCAATCGTAAGTTACGGATAGCCTCGGATTCTAGTACACAGTATTTTAGCGTAGACACAAGGACTGGTGATCTAGTAGTCAATGGAAGAATCGACAGGGAGGCGCTATGTGGACAAAGCGGCAGTTGTCTGATGCCTTTACAAATTGTAATAGAGAACCCATTGCAGCTACATCGCGTTGATATAGAAATACAAGATATAAATGACAATGCACCAAATTTTCAAACAAAAGATAGCATTTTAAAAATTGTTGAATCAGTAGGTCTGGGTGCACGCTTTCCATTTGAAAGTGCAGAAGATTTAGACGTCGGTAGAAATAGTCTTAATTCATACACTTTGAGTAATAATGCGGTTTTCCGTTTAAATGTGAAAACACTTGAAGATGGTAAAAAAGTACCCGAGCTCATTGTTGATAAACCACTTGATCGAGAGAGACAATCTGTGTACAAGCTCATTTTAACAGCAATAGACGGTGGGGATCCTGTGAAATCAGGAACTATTTTGATACAAGTAATTGTTCAAGATACTAATGATAATGAGCCAACATTTGAAAAATCGCTATATAAAGCGTCCGTGCAGGAAAATACTGCATTTGATTCAAGTATCTTAAGTGTAAAAGCAACCGACTTAGATGAAGGTCTTAACGGTGAAATACAGTACTTTTTTGGAGCACGAACACAAGAATCCATCAAAAAATATTTTAAAATCAACGCCGAAACAGGAGAAATTACAGTTATTGGAAAGTTAGATTACGAGGTAACCAAATTATACACGTTTGATGTATGCGCTAAAGACAAAGGGAGTCCAGAACAGGAGGGTCATTCGTCAGTGAGGCTACACATCATTGATGAAAACGACAATGTCCCAGAAATAATTTTGACATCTTTACCAAGTCCGGTGTCCGAGAATGCGACAGTTGGTACCGTTGTGGCCCTGATTAACGTGAAAGATTTGGACTCCGGTGATAACGGACAGGTACATTTAAACCTCTCCGCACGTCTTCCCTTTAAACTAAAACCAGCGTTCGATAATCATTATTCTTTGATTACGGACTCGCTCTTGGATCGTGAAACCACTGCAGAATATAAGATAGAATTGGTAGCCACGGATTCTGGTGTACCATCCTTAAAAACAACAAAAACTGTAATCGTTAAACTCCTTGATGTGAATGACAACCCACCATTTTTCTTCCAGTCCTCATATATCGTTTACATAAAGGAAAACAGTCCCCCTGGGACTGCATTATTTTCTATATCTGCGTCTGATATCGACCAAGATAAGAATGCTTTCCTCAGTTACTCAATTCTCGATTTAAATTCAAATCACATGCCCGCTTCGTCGTATTTTTACATTAACTCTGAGAATGGAACTATTTACAGCACGAGCTCATTTGATTATGAGACAGTTAAACGGTTTAGTGTTGTAGTGCAGGCTAAAGATCATGGCTCTCCATCTTTGAGTAGCAACGTAACGGTCCATGTGTTCATTCTGGACCAAAACGACAATGTTCCCTCTATCATTTACCCATCTGCAGTAGCAGGGTCCGTCGCACATCAAAGAATGCCGCGTTCAGCTAAAGCAGGACATCTTGTTACGAAAGTAACAGCAGTGGATGCGGATTCGGGTCACAACGCCTGGATTTTCTACAGGCTCGCCGAGGCCACGGACGCGTCTTTGTTCAATGTGAATTTACATACGGGAGAGGTAAGGACTAAACGTCCTGTTTCAGAGCAGGATGACCCCTCTCAGAGACTGTTGATAGAGATAAAGGATAATGGAGAGCCAATCCAGTCCACCACAGTCACAGTAGATATATTAATAGAGGACGAGTTTCATGAGCCCATTTCAGACTTTCGTAAGATCCGACCTGAAGCCGACAAGAAAACTGGCAAAATAACATTATATCTGATCATCTCTCTGGCTTCCGTGTCTTTGTTGTGTCTGATGACTTTTTTCATCTTACTTGTGAAATGCGCACGGGGCAGTAGTGGGGCCTCGAGTTGTTGTATAAAGAGATCAAATTCTGGATATACGAATCCCAACAGAAACCTTCAGATCCAGCTCAACAGTGACGGACCCATTAAGTATGTGGAGGTTCTGGGAGGCGACATGATGTCTCAGAGTCAATCATTTGGATCATATCTTTCGCCAATGTCAGAATTCAGTGATTTCACATTAATTAAGCCTAGCAGTACTGCAAACTTCACAGACACTCTAAACGTGCTTGATGCATCATTGCCAGACAGCGCGTGGACGTTTGAGAGCCAACAGGTGAGATACAGAATAGTATTTGAATAATGTTTTATTTTGTTTTGTCGAAAACATATTTTAACTGTTTAAAGTGTATAGTTTTTTACACATGTGTGTGTTTGTTTGTGTGTGTGTGTGTTTGTGTGTGTGTGTATTTAAGAGAGAGAGAGAGAGAGAGAGAGAGAGAGAGATGGAGAGGTTTGAAAGAGAACCAAAAGGCTTCCGTAAGAAAGAGCGGATTTATTTCAGCACCCCTATTGTGGAAAGCGGGCAATATTCAATTTGAATTGAAACCTAAGAATGGATCCACCTAGGGGAAAGGGAGGGAAATACATTTCTGAAACGTGCCTTGTTTGTGTTTTTGTATTTTACTTGCGTTCCTGCACTTCTGAAGCAGTCCGATCAAAAGCGTGTATCTCTAAGGCGTGAAGTTAACTGCAAATATAAGTAGAATTTATTGCTCTAATGCCCATTGCTATGAAGTTGTTATTTTATATGTCGGTAAAAGTTAAGCCCAGTGGTGTTGTGATGTTAATTAAAAAAATGTCTCGAGAAAATTGCATTAGCCTTATTAATAATAATTAATTCATTGTCGTGTATTAGTAGTATTGGCAGCAGTAGTAGTATCAAATTGAGATCTACAAACGTTACAGAATCAAACACTGCATATTGCAGTTTGCTTGAATTATTCTTCAATGCATCTTATAAATATATGTGTATTGCCATAATTATTTTTAAGGTTAATAATATGTCTAAAATGATTCTGGGAAACTACTTCCAGTAAATCTTTAAATCTTTAAGATGCTTTACCCAAAAGGGACTCGTTTCCTTTAAGACGCAGCAAAGCACCTATTGGACGACTGAGAGCTTAGCTCTCTACCAATCATGGTTTAGAATGTACATGGGATCCACTCCCTCCCCCAGCCAGAAGAGGAGTACAATGAAGAGAGGATGCATGAGGATGCGTTAAGCAGACATAATAATTCGAAAATGAAGAATAACGCTTGCTTTGTCTGTGAGCATCATACAAAAATTGGTTTATGGGAATAACAGGCGCATCAGCAAGATGAAACACGGGAGGATCGGACGATGGAAAGAGGCAGCGCTTTGGCTGTTTGATTTCTGTCTATTATGGAATACAATCGGTGCTCAGATTCGCTACACAATACCTGAAGAGTTAAAGGAAGGATCTGTCGTTGGGAATATCGCTAAGGATCTCGGTTTTGACATTTCAGATATCAACGAGCGTAAGTTACGGATAGCATCTGAATCAAATGAACAGTATTTCGGTTTGGATTTAGGGAAGGGTGAACTGGTAGTTAATGGAAGAATAGACAGAGAGACGCTCTGTGGACAAAGCGCCAGTTGTCTAATGTCGCTGCAGATCGTTATTGAGAATCCATTACAGTTGCATAAGGTTGAGATAGAGATACAAGATATAAATGACAATGCACCAAACTTCCAAACAAAAGATGGCACATTAAAAATATCTGAATTTTCAGCTCCGGGCGCACGATTTACGCTTGAAAGTGCCGAGGACCTAGACGTTGGCAGCAATAGCTTGAAATCCTACACACTGAACAATAATAATTTTTTTCGTCTTAACGTAAAATCTCTAAAAAATGGTAGAAAAGTACCAGAACTTGTGGTGGAAAAACCTCTAGACCGAGAGAAACAATCTCTACATAAACTTGTAATAACTGCACTGGATGGTGGCAGTCCAGTCAAATCAGGTACATGTGTGTTGCAGATAATTGTTCAAGATATAAACGACAACGAACCAAAATTTGAAATGTCTACTTACAAAGCATCTGTCATGGAAAACGCATTGTTTGGTTCAGATGTGATCAAAATAAAAGCCACTGATTTAGATGAAGGTTTCAATGGCGAAATCCAATATTTGTTCGGTGCGCACACGCCTGAACCTGTTAGAACTACTTTCAGTGTAAACGCTGAAACTGGTGAAATAACATTAATTGGAAAACTAGATTACGAGACCGTAAAGTCTTACAATTTTGAAGTCTGTGCTAAAGACAGGGGAAATCCAGAGCTAGAGGGGCAGTCATATGTTCAGATTGATATCATAGATGAGAATGACAATTCCCCAGAAATTCTCTTAACATCTTTACCCAACCCTGTGCCTGAAAATGCAACAATTGGAACGGTAGTAGCTCTGATTAACGTTAATGACCTGGACTCGGGTAATAATGGAAAAGTTGAATTATTTGTCTCTTCCGGTGCGCCTTTTAAATTAAAACCATCTTTTGATAACCATTATTCGTTGGTTACTGACTCTTCTTTAGACCGTGAGGTTTATTCTGAATACAATGTAGAAATTCAGGCCACAGACTCCGGTGTACCTCCTTTAAATTCTGTGACGAATGTAAATGTGAAAGTACTTGATGTAAACGATAATCCTCCGCTATTCTCACAATCCGAATATAACGTATATATAAAAGAAAACAACCAGGCAGGTGCTTCATTGTTTTCTGTATTTGCTTCTGATGTTGACCAGGATACGAACGCTATAGTGACATACTCGATCCTGGATTTAAGCTCAAATCAGATCCCAGCATCATCATATTTTTACATTAATTCTGAGAATGGGACTATTTACAGCATGAGCTCATTTGATTATGAGAAAGTGAAACTGTTCAGTGTTGTAGTGCAGGCTGAAGATCATGGCTCTCCGTCTCTAAGTAGCAACGCAACGGTCCATGTGTTTGTTCTGGACCAAAACGATAATGCCCCAGCTGTCATTTACCCCTCCACAACCATGGCCTCTATTTCCCATCAGAGGATGCCGCGTTCTACTAAAGTCGGACATTTGGTTACTAAGGTAACAGCAGTGGACGCAGACTCGGGCCATAACGCGTGGCTTTTCTACAGGCTCGCTGAGGCAACAGAAGCTTCTCTGTTCACTGTAAATTTGCATACGGGAGAAGTGAGGACTAAACGCTCGGTTTTAGAGCAGGATGACCCCTCTCAAAGACTCTTAATAGAGATAAAGGATAATGGCGAGCCAATCCAGTCTAGCACAGTCACAGTGGATATATTAATAGAGGACGCGTTTCATGAGCCCATTTCAGATCATCGTAAAATCAGATCAGAAGTCGACAGGAAAACAGGAAAAATCACATTATATCTTATCATCTCTTTAGCTTCGGTATCATTGTTGTGTCTTATGACATGTTTCATCTTACTAGTGAAATGCGCACGAGGCAGTAGAGGCAGCTCTAGCTGCTGTATAAAGAGATCAAATTCTGGATATACGAATCCCAACAGAAACCTACAGATCCAGCTCAACACTGACGGGCCCATAAAGTATGTGGAGGTTCTAGGAGGCGACATGATGTCTCAGAGTCAGTCATTTGGATCCTATCTCTCTCCAATGTCAGAATTCAGTGACTTTACACTCGTTAAACCTAGCAGCACTGCAAACTTCACAGACACGCTAAACGTGCTTGATGCGTCATTACCAGACAGCGCGTGGACATTCGAAAGCCAACAGGTGAGCCAAATTATAACTTGAATTAAATCTGCATCAATGGACGGTTGCACGTTATCATTTAACAAGTAGTGCATAATTCTTCAATTTAAGATAGCTACAGTGTTTCATTTCAGAACCATGGACAGCTCCAGAACTGCTGCTTTCATGCTGAAGCATAATGGAAGTCAAAAGTGCACGTGAATGTCCGATCAGTTTTTTCTTTATTGCAATGCAGCCTCGTGGAGTAGTTAAGATAAAACGCAAATTTCATTCATTGATTCTATGTTTTGTGTCTGTTGTGTTCCAAGCACAGTAGTAACTGCAGCGCCCACATTGCCAGCAATCACATAATCCTAAAATCTTACACAAGAAAATATTCTCGCACTATGACAAACTACAGGTAATGACGCCAGTAAACGTATTTCGACACAGACATTTTATTTATACAACGATATTTATTATAAACTCATGAAATACTTTTTAAAAAGTGAATTAGATTTAAAAAAAAAGTTTATTAGCTGGAAAATAATTAAAAAAATATAAATGCACAATATCGTCTGTTATGTTAAAATGCTAATAACCTGTAGCTCAGTGGTTAGAGGATGGCGCTTACGACGCCAACGTCATGGGGTTTTATTCACAGGGATTGCACATAATTAGAAACACATGTGTAGTATAATGCAATGGAAATCGCTTTGGATTAAATGTTCTGCCAAATGCAAAAATGCAATAATCTAAACTGCGCAATGAATATTTGGGTAACCAAGAAATTAATATTGAAGTAGCTACCACAAAACAGAGCCGAAGTAACTATCAGATGACGAGTAACACAAAGCACAGAGGCATGGTTAAGGAAGAAAACCGTCTATTGGACGAGAGAGCGCCAAGCTCTGTACCAATCATGTATTAGACCGCACAAAGGGATCTACTCCCTCCCATTGCGAGAGGAGTATGTTGAGAGCTGTAGAGAGAGGAAACACGCACGGCTTATGGGTATGATGATGCGTTGAGTGGTCGCAATTTAAAATGAGGAATAACGTTTTGTTAATCTGTGGAAGAATTATAAGAGTTTATTGATGGGAATATTACCTACAGCAAAGCAATGAGACGCAGGAGGATCGGAGCATTGAAATGGGCAGCGCCTTGGCTGTTCGCTTTTTCTTTATTGTGGATTACAATTGGAGCTCAGATTCGCTACACAATACCTGAAGAGTTAAAGGAAGGATCTGTCGTTGGAAACATCGCTAAGGATCTTGGTTTTGACATTTCGGATATCGCCGATCGTAAGTTACAGATTGCATCGGATTCCAATGAACAGTATTTTGCTGTGGATTCGGGGAAGGGTGAACTGGTTGTTAATGGAAGAATAGACAGAGAGACGCTCTGTGGACAAAGCGCCAGTTGTCTAATGCCATTGCAGATAGTTATTGAGAATCCATTACAGATGCATAGGATCGAGATAGAAATACGGGATATTAATGACAATGCACCAAACTTCCACACAAAAGATGCCATATTACAAATACATGAATCAGTTGCTCCCGGCGCACGGTTTACCCTTGAAAGTGCCGAGGACCTAGATGTTGGCAGCAATAGCCTTAAGACTTATTCACTTAGCAATAACAATTTTTTTCGTCTTAATGTAAAAAGTCTAAAAGATGGAAGAATAATACCGGAGCTTGTGGTAGATAAGACTTTAGACAGAGAGAAACAGTCCGTACACAAGTTAATATTAACAGCCCTTGATGGAGGCAATCCAGTTAAATCTGGCACATCCTTATTGAGCATAATTGTTCAAGATATAAACGACAATGAACCCAAATTTGACGTAGCTGCATACAAAGCTTCGGTTTCAGAAGTAGCTACCATTGGCACAAGTGTGATCAAAATAAAAGCGACTGATTTAGATGAAGCTGTTAATGGTGAAATACAGTATTTTTTCGGTGCTCACACGCCTGATCCTGTAAGGTCGGCTTTTAGTGTGAACGCTGAAACCGGCGACATCACGGTAAATGGAAAAATAGATTACGAAAATAAAAAATTATATACGTTTGATGTTTGCGCGAAAGACAATGGAAGTCCAGGGCTAGAGGGGCAGGCTTCTGTTCAGATAGATGTCCTAGATGAGAATGACAACCCACCAGAAATTATCCTAACATCTTCACCGAGTCCTGTGCCTGAAAATGCGACAGTTGGAACAGTAGTGGCTCTTATTAACGTGAAAGATTTGGATTCCGGTGACAATGGCAAAGTTGAGCTATCGGTCTCTCCTGATGTTCCTTTCAAGCTGAAACCTTCGTTTCTTAACCATTATTCGTTAATCACTAAATCTTTTCTAGACCGTGAAGTAAATTCTGAATATAAGGTAGTAATAGAAGCCACGGACTCCGGTATACCACCTTTAAAAACAGTTAGGATTTTAAATGTGAAAGTGCTTGATATTAATGACAATCCTCCACTATTCTCACAGTCCGAATATAACATTTATATACAAGAGAACAAACAGGCAGGTGTTTCTTTGTTTTCTGTAACCGCTACTGATATTGACATGGATAAGAACGCTATTGTGACGTACTCTATTGTGGATTTAGGTTCAAAGCATGTGCAAACATCATCTTATTTTTATATAAATTCAGAGAATGGGACTATTTACAGTATGATCACTTTTGATTATGAAAAAGTAAAACTGCTTAGTGTTGTAGTGCAGGCTAAAGACCATGGCTCTCCATCCCTCAATAGCAACGCAACGGTCCATGTGTTTATTCTGGACCAAAATGATAACGCGCCAGCTGTAATTTACCCCTCCACAGTCACGGGGACTGTGTCTCATCAGAGGATGCCCTATTCTGCTAAGTCAGGACATCTAGTTACAAAAGTAACAGCAGTGGACGCTGACTCGGGCCATAACGCTTGGATATTTTACAGGCTTGTTGAGGCCACGGACGCTTCATTGTTCAATGTGAATTTACATACAGGAGAGGTAAGGACAAAACGCTCTGTCTCAGAGCAGGATGACCCCTCTCAGAAACTGTTAATAGAGATAAAGGATAATGGAGAGCCAATCCAAACAAGCACAGTCACAGTGGACATACTAATAGAGTTTCATGAGCCTATTTCAGACTATCGTAAGATCAGACCTGAAGCCGACAAGAAAACCGGCAAAATAACATTATATCTGATCATCTCATTGGCTTCCGTGTCTTTGTTGTGTCTGATGACATTTTTCATCTTACTGGTGAAATGCGCACGAGGCAGTAGTGAGAGCTGCTGTTTAAAAAGATCAAATTCTGGATATACGAATCCCAACAGAAACCTTCAGATCCAGCTCAACACTGACGGGCCCATTAAGTATGTGGAGGTTCTTGGGGGCGACATGATGTCCCAGAGTCAATCATTCGGGTCCTATCTCTCACCTATGTCAGAATTCAGTGATTTCACCCTCGTTAAGCCCAGCAGCACCACGAACTTTACAGACACGCTAAACGTGCTTGATGCGTCATTACCAGACAGCGCGTGGACATTTGAGAGCCAACAGGTGAGCCAAAGACAGTTTTAAATTCAATTGGATAAAGTGTCTGCTAACATATTGTTTTCAAGGATATTGCGACATTGCGAGTGTGTTGATATGTAACTTTATGTATACATGACCAAAGAGGTTAAAATAGTTTAAAGCCTTTAAGAGAAACTCTCCAACCCATTGGACAAGACAGATGAGCAATTTACCAATGATGTGAGAGACTACACAAAGGGATCCACTCCTTCACAACCAGAATGTTGAGAGCTAAAGAACGATACACTTGTGGTTGTGAAGCTGACCGCATTTTTCCCCCAAATGAAATAAAATGCTTTAATTTGTGGATCTGCAAGGTACAATTCTTTATTGGAAAAGAAAACGCACCAGGGAAATGAGACTTATATCCTCTGAATCGGACAGACAGTTTTTTAGTGTGGAATCAGGGAATGGTGAGCTCGTTGTCAACGGTAGAATAGACAGAGAAAAGCTTTGTGAAGCGCCAGCTGTCTGATACCACTGCAGGTTGTTATATTTTTTTAACAGTTGTATCACGTTGAGATCGAAATAAAAGATATAAATGACAACGCACCCAATGTTCATACCAAAGACGGCATATTAAAAATGTTGAATCAATTTCTACAGGTTCTCGATTTAAACTCGAACAGTTTAAAGTCTTACTCGTTGACCCGTAATAATTATTTCTGCCTTAATGACACATCTCTGAAAAATGGACGAAAAGTGCCAGAATTACTTGTTGAGAAACCACTAGACAGAGAAAAAAATCTGTTCACAAGCTTTTAAAGTTGTGCTATTGTTATAAAAATGATGATAATGATTTATTATTATATATTCACTATTATTATTGGAAAATGTTCTACTCATCCCACCTGCTTATAAGATTGCTAACGAATTCAAATCTGTTATTTTTTTCATTTTAAAATATTTATTTCCTTTGAAAATACATCAAGGTTCTTTGCTCTGTTTGAAAGCAAGTTCAGATTCTGTAACTTGTGCCTTTAAGAGACTGCTCCGTTGCTATTGGTTATTGCAGTTCTTTTCTGCACCAATGACATGCAGAATTGTACAAAGAGATCTACTCCCTCCCCCTACTGACATTACAATGTTCAGACCAAGCAGAAACAGGGGATGCTCTAATCGCTCGGGCAAGATGGACTGTAATATTTATTTGAGAAAAAATAAACAAAAAGAAAATCGCCTTCTTGGTGGGATCCGTAGTTTTTATTCGCACGGTGAATCGTCTGGATTTTAAATAAAAATGACGAAAAGGATTGTATTTAAAGGGTGGAAGCGTCACTGGCTTTTCCATTTCATTTTTATTCTTTTGTGGATTGTGACAGAAGGACAGACTCGCTACTCCATTCCAGAAGAACTTAACGTTGGCGCTGTCGTTGGAAATATTGCTAAAGATTTAGGCTTGAAAATATCTGAGCTTTATGAACGTAAATTGCGAATAGCCTCTGAATCAGGCAAGCAGTTTTTCAACGTGGATTTAAGCAGAGGCGAGATTGTAGTTAACGAGAGAATCGACAGAGAGAATCTTTGTGGAAAAAACGCGCATTGTTTGTTACCTCTTCAAATCGTTATCGAGGACCCTTTACAACTTTATCGAGTGGAAGTTGACATAAAGGATATTAATGACAATTACCCGTATTTTCAGTCGACGAACAGTGAATTAAAAATAGCAGAATCGACCGTTCCGGGTGTGCGCTTTCCTTTGGAGGGTGCAGTAGACCCAGATGTCGGCAGTAACTCTTTGAAATCTTATACTTTAAGCAAAGACGATTGCTTTAGTTTGAAAGTAAAGGATCTTGGAGATGGCCGTAAGGTACCAGAATTAGTACTCCAGAAAGCACTGGATCGCGAGAAAAAGCCGATGCATCAGTTGCTGCTAACTGCCTTAGATGGAGGAAACCCGGCAAAATCTGGAACTTTACAAATAAATGTTACCGTGCTGGATAACAATGACAACAATCCTGTGTTTGAGAAAACCGTATACAAAGTTTCTATTAACGAAAACACAAAGCAGGGTACGTCGTTTTTAAAGGTTGAAGCAACAGACTTAGACGAAGGGCCAAATGGAGAGATATTATATGCTTTAGGGAAACACACTTCTGATGGCTTGCGCTCTTTGTTTCGTATTGACGAAAAAACTGGAGAAATTATTCTGAATGGGGACTTGGACTATGAGACCACTCCTATGTACAACATTGAAATAAGCGCTAAAGATAAAGGGGTTCCTGAAATGGAAGGCCATTGTACAGTTGAAATTGGAGTATCAGATATTAACGACAATCCGCCGCAAATAGTGCTTACGTCTAAACCGAGCCCTGTCCGCGAGGATGCTCCAAGCGGGACAGTTGTAGCTTTAATAAGCGCACGAGACATCGACTCTGGTGTCAATGGAAACGTTACACTGCATACAAATTCTGGCCTTCCTTTTATTTTAAAACCGTCATTCTCAAATGAATATTCATTAGTTACAAACGGGGTTTTAGATCGTGAAACGTTTCCAGAGTATAACGTTGAAATCACCGCTTTTGACTCAGGCACACCACCTTTAAGTAGCACAACTATAATTCCAGTTAAAATTCTTGATGTTAATGACAATGCCCCGAAGTTCTCTGATAATGTGTATTATGTATACGTAAGAGAGAATAATACTCCAGGATCCATTATTTGTTCAGTAATCGCACAAGACGTCGATACCGGCCTAAATGGTAAAATTTCATACTCTATCGAGAACCCTAAAGTTTTTGATACACCTATATCATCATATATGTATATAAACTCTGATAACGGTAGTATATATAGCATGCATTCGTTTGATTTTGAGAAAATAAAGGTGTTTGAGGTCATAGTTCAGGCTAAAGATCATGGATATCCATCTTTAACCAGTAACGCCACAGTTTACGTGTTTATTCTGGATCAGAATGACAATGTCCCCGTTGTTATTTACCCCTCCACAGTCATGGGGTCTGTATCCCATCAGAGGATGCCTCGGCCTGCTAAACCAGGGCATCTCATTACAAAAGTAACAGCGGTGGACGCTGACTCGGGTCACAACGCTTGGATTTCATACAGGCTCGCAGAAGCCACCGACATGTCTCTGTTCAATGTGAATTTACATACAGGAGAGGTGAGGACTAAGCGCTCTGTTTCAGAGCAAGATGAGTCATCCCAGAGACTGATAATAGAAATAAAGGATAATGGAGAACCAGAGAAGTCCACTACGGTGACTGTGGAAATACTAATAGAGGATGGCTTCCATGAGCCAATCTCAGACTATCATAAGAAAACTGTAGAACCTAGCAAAAAAAGTGGGAAGATAACTTTGTACTTGATCATCTCTCTGGCATCTGTGTCGTTGTTGTCTTTGCTGACATTTTTTATCTTACTAGTGAAGTGTGCGCGAGGAAGTACAGGCAGTTCAAGCTGCTGTATCAGACGAACTGATTCTGATTACAGGAACCCCAACAAAAACCTTCAGATTCAACTAAACACTGACGGACCCATCAAATACGTGGAAGTACTCGGAGGAGACATGATGTCTCAGAGTCAGTCTTTCGGGTCTTATCTCTCTCCAATGTCAAATTTAGTGATTTTACTCTACTCAAACCTAGTAGCACCACAAACTTCACAGACACACTAAACGTGCTTGATGCGTCATTACCAGACAGCGCGTGGACGTTCGAGAGCCAGCAGGTGAGACAAACATATTTAAATTGCATAAATAAATTGTGGTTTTGTCACATTTAACAGTGATTTACTTCGTTTTGGTCGAGCGATGATGGGTTATAAAAGCTTTTACGCGAGTTTCAGCACCAATGTTGTGGACAGCGCCCCGGGTCAGTGAAATAGTGTTTTTTTTTTGTCTGGGCAAAGTAACTTTCAGCCAATAGCCAAGCATGTTTTTTTAACTCCACCCCTGTGTTCGCCTTCCGCGGACCCACACAAGTTTGTTGATCTCACGAGCTTTAGAAAGTTAGAACACATGGTGTCGGCGTTCAGCAGGGTACAATCAAAGATTAAAAACAATGTATATATTTATGTCCCGAAGGAATCTACTGTGTTGAAAAATACACACCTAAAATGGAGAGGAAGGAGGTTTTTCATAGATCATTGGATTGGGCTTTAAATTGGATTGTTCTGCATGTTTTATTATTTGCAACGAATGCATCGGAACTTTTATACTCAACGGCCGAGGAATCTAAACCAGGAACTATTATTGGACACTTGACTAAAGATATAGGTATGGACATTCAAATGATAACTCCCAGGGACATGCGAATAATATCGGAATATAAAGACAAATATGTTGACGTAGACCTGACAAATGGAGCTTTGGTGGTCAAACAAACAATGGACAGAGAGAGAATGTGCGGAGGAAGTTTACGCTGTTATATACGAATTCAGATTTCTCTTCGAAATCCTTTGGAAATGCATAGCGTCACAACTGAAATCGTGGATGTTAATGACAACGCGCCAGTTTTTCAAAACAAAAACACCTCTTTGGAAGTTTCAGAAGCGGCTGCACCCGGAACGACTTTCCGATTAGAAAGCGCGCACGACCCTGACGTGGGAATAAATTCACTGCGAGCTTACTTTCTTAGTCAAAATGATTGTTTCATTCTGAAAGTAGAAACTAATAGTGACGGAAGTAAAATCCCCGTTTTGGTCTTAAACAAGCCCCTTGACAGAGAAAAGAAGAATAGATTCAGATTAATTTTGACTGCGGTTGATGGTGGTAGCCCAGAAAAAACGGGTAATACTGCCATTATTATGCATATTCTTGATGTTAACGACAACGCGCCAGTGTTTCATAAACCAGCAAAAAGAGTCACGCTTTTAGAAAATTCACCTTTTGGTACTTTAGTTACAACTCTTAATGCTTCTGACGCTGACCATGGTCTGAACGGAGAAATATCGTACATGTTTGATAAGTACACCCCCAATAATCTATTGCAACTTTTTAGTGTGGATTCTCTTACTGGCGAAATTAGAGTTACAGGATTTGTAGATCACGAGATTACTAATATATATGACGTCACGGTTCTTGCTAGGGACAAAGGAACACCTTCAATGGAGAGCTCCTGTACTATCAAAATAGAGATTATCGATGTGAATGACAATACTCCTGAAATCAGCATTAATCTCGTTTATACAGTAATCGCTGAAGATGTGAATTCAGGTACTGTCATAGCCCTCATCAGAGTTAGAGATGAAGACACAGGAAAAAATGGTGAAGTTAATGTTCAGATCCCTTATGGGCTTCCTTTTAAGTTGAGTTCTCCCTATAAGGGACTCCTAACCTTAATGACCGATGGCTTTCTGGACAGAGAGGCTGTGGCCGAATATAACATTAGTGTGACGGCAACAGACTCTGGTTCCCCACCCCGTTCAACGCAGGAATCCATTGTGTTACGTCTTTCAGATGTTAATGATAACCCCCCAGTCTTTTCACAGCCTTCCTATTCTGTGGAAATAACTGAAAACAATGCCCCAAATGCTCCACTTCTGTCTGTGTCTGCCTCAGACCCAGATGTGGGTGAGAATTCCACAGTCTGTTTCTCAATCTTGGAGAGCAAAGCTCTTGGCACTTCAGTGTCTTCATATGTCTATATAAACCCAGTGAGTGGCCAGATATATGCCATGAGAAAATTTGACTATGAGCAAATGAATGTATTTCAAATTGTAGTGCATGTTTTTGATAAGGGAACGCCGACTCTGAGCTCCAACGTCACAGTGCATCTTTTTATTATAGATCAGAACGATCACACTCCTGTCTTGATATACCCTTCACTTCCATCTGACAGAACATTGCAGTTTATGGTACCCAGCACAGCTGGCACTGGACATCTAATCAGTCGGATATCATTTGTAGATGGTGACAGTGGGCATAATGCTTGGTTATTCTACAACCTTTCAGGGCCTGATGCAGGAATGTTTCACATTGGTCCTTATACAGGAGAGCTACGTACAGCTCATAAACTGGCTGCAGAGGAGAGCAAGTCTATCTTTAGTCTCATTGTGATTGTTAAAGACAATGGCACACCCTCTATCTCTACTAGTGTAGCGATTAACATCACAGTGGGGGAAAAAGCCTCAGATGTCTCCTTTGAACGCAGGTTTACTTCCAAAAAATCAAATGACTCAGATCTCAGCCTTTACCTTATAATCACTTTATCCTTTATTATTGGCTTCTCTGTCCTGACTATCATTGCTATTGTGGTGCGCTGGCTCGGGCACCGCGGTTACATTACGTTCCTCATGCAAAAACTAGGTTTCAGAATCGCACCTCATGCGCGCCAACACCACAACCTTCACCTCCAGCTAAACACAGACGGTCCAGTCAGATACATGGAGGTTGTGGGGGCCTCGCAGGATTTTCGTAAACACACATACGCACCCGGTTTTTCCACCATCTCCAGCAGGAGCGACTTTGTGTTTGTTAAAGCCCCACAAAGCACTCTAAACAAGCGTCTCTCAAAAAGACTCTTCGCTCACTCACTTTTGAAGGTGAGAAAATATTTGTTTTATTAAAATAAAATAGAATTCAATCCTTGTAATAAATTATATTAATCTTGCAGGGTTTTAAAGCAACACGATTTTTCTGAAAGTCCTCTTAAACTCCAGGAGCATTCAGACTATAGCTCCAGTCATTATGAGTCATCTTTCAGACTTTTCTATTCTATAATGCTAAGTGTGTTAAGACTTAGACCATCAGATCCAAACTTTTTCCAGGAAGAAAGCAGAAAGTTTTATATTAATTCAATGAGATTCTGTTCAAGCGTGACTAGTGCTTATGTTTTACAAAGTGTTAGCAGCTGAATGAGGTTTTATACTGTACATTATAACAAAAACTGTGTCTTATAATGGTTTGTTTATGAGAGATTAGTATGGAGAGTGTAATCTACATGTTCAAGAAACATGCACTACTCTCTTGAATTAATACTGCTTTCCAAAAACCAGCACTGTATGCATTCTTGAGTTCATAAAATTTTTAATTGTTGTGAAATACAGTATTTTACCGTTTATAGTTTACTTGGTGTAAAATGTAATCCACCTCATATTTTGGTGAGCTCATATTTTGTTTGATACAGACCGTTGTGTGTTCACCACATGTATATTCAATCATGCATGTCGGCAACATAATCGATTGATCAATTATTTACACACTCTATCCCTCTACCTGTTTCCTACCTCACTTCTTTGCTTTTCTGGTTCCCCCTGGTTATTTCAGCTCTTTTGGTAAAAGGTGCCATTTCAAACAGCTCGATGGATTACCAGAAGACGTACTTTGATTCATCGGTGTCGTTGACATAGCTAATTACGCTAGTTTGTGTTTCAGAATCCCGGAGCTACATGACGTCACGGAGGACTCCAGAGCTGGCAATTGTTGCTTATGAATTTCTGTGTTGAACAAAAGTTTTAATAAAAGCCTTTTCTTATTATTTTCAGCAAAAGCCACCTAACCCTGATTGGAGGTTTCCCCCCAACCAGAGGCCCGGACCAAGCGGGTGAGTGTTCAGTTAATGTGCCCTTGCGCATATGCAGGAACTGTAAGATCATATTGTACATTCTGATGGTACAAAAATCATATCAAAATCTATGACAAGCTCAAATAAAAGCATTCTTCTGCTTAATAAACACAGCTATTTATGATGACACAAGAATGATTTTATTCAATGTGGGAGAAATGGCAGTTGAATACAAGGCACTTTAAATTAGACAAGGTGAAGAGGAGGCCAGTAAGTAAGCCTTTTGGAGGCAAATGTCTAGTGATCTTAGTGAGGCTATGGTGTTATTAATCTACAAATCTAAGAAAACATTCAAAGAAAACTAGAGAGTTCCTCCCCCTGAGTTTAAAATGACAAAATAATTCACCAGAAACATCTACATTTGCTAAAAATAAGAAGCCTACAAAAGATAATCTGGGACAACATTTAGGACCATCTCACCTATCCAATGTACTGGTTAGTCTCGTCCTTTTGGGACGCAGGGTTCTTGAGTGACGCCTACATGCTGCTGTGCTTATGTTTCAGCCAACACAGGTTCCATACCCTGCAGCAGAGATGGACTCCATACGAGAAGTCCAGGTAGAGTGGAGGAGAAGATTAGTGTGCTAGAGCTTGGCGTGATCTGATGTAGCCTTCTAGTGGAATGTTGTGTTTAGGTTTTTCCAAATACATGTTCTGCAGCTTCCAGCGACATGCTGTCCAATGTTTCCCAGAGTGCTTCTACACCTATAAATGTGAACGCAAATTACATTCAGCTCATTTTAGGTGAAAACGTTTGGATGTGTGTGTATCGCTGATAGCTGTTTGTTGCATCTCGCTCTGCAGGATGTCATTGCGTCCTGTTTACCTGTGCTAACTAAATACTTGTTTGTATGAGTTTAATTCATTTTGGCTTTGTAGAGCCAAGTCTGTGAAGTCTGTCCTTTCAAGGTGGAATATGGAATCGGTCTGTTTTTATGCATATTTGATTTTTTAAAAACTGAGAGCTAACCAATACCTTCTTTTAAACGGTAAGCTTTTTGTGCTGAGCTATTTTGATTTGAACAAAGGGCAAAGTGTGCAGTATGTGGTCTTGTCACGTGTCACGTGGTGTAAACAGACGAAACAACAATTCTGTGTCTATATTTCGATCTGCTTTCCTGTCTGTTTACACCACATCAAACCTCTGCTGTGTTCTACCCTGGCCTTCATTTTCTGACTGCACTGCACTGTCCTGCCGTGCTCTCTCACACAAAATGGCCGTCTCCGCTAATGAAGCGAGTGTGTTTCTGCTAGAAAACTAGGTGGCTGATGTTCTCATATGTGTGAGAGGTAGAATAATGCAGAGAGAGAGAAAATGCTGAAGGCATTGCGTTAAGCATATTCGAAAGCGTCTGTTTGTGTACGTATTCAGTCACTTACCCCCACTCTCTTGTGTAGGGCTGGAGTTCGTCCAGATGAGGCAGGTGCCGGCGCAGGTGTCATTGCAGGAACAGGACCATGGCCCAACCCCCCTACCGAAGCCGAACAGCTCCAGGCTCTGATAGCTGCAGCAAACGGTGAATCTCAATTCATGACTTTCCATCGAGGGAGATCTGTTTTTCTTTGCCGTCATCACTACTGCTCCTCTCTCAACATTTGTTTTTACAAAATATTAGTAGGAAAAAACATTACAAAGTGCGCAAGCAAAGCCTGCTGTAATTAATACCTTGATGAGGCATGCATTTCCTTGATAGTTTATGCAGAGTACCCTTAAACAAAATTAACCGTGGTTTAACTATACCACTGTAGTTTTATTAAAAGTTCAGTTTGTAGTAAAACCATGGTAACCATCATTTTACCATGTTTTCATTATACTAACCAAAGTTTAACCGTGCACAAATTGCTCGGTTGTTTCAACCCTTGGTTGGGTAAAATATGGACTAACCCAATTGTTAGGTTTACTATAGACTGGATTGTATCAACCTACAGTTGGGTTAAATATGCAAATGCTTTTTCTATAGGTTCGTTTAAACCAGTGGTTGGGTTTTTCCATATTTAACCCAACCGTGACAGCATTTAACAATGATAACCCATAGTAATACAAATAGTAACATTACTTTTACCATCACAAACATGGTAGTATTGCGCCAAACCTTACAGCTTAGCCGAGACAAAATAATACTATTGTTAACATCATAGCCTAGGTTTTTATAATAATTCTAATGGTTTAAATAGTTAAACAACCCATTGGGGGACAGTCCACATTAGCAAATCACAACATTGGTGGTCTTTTTAGCTAAGACGCTTGTGTGCATACACATCATCAATCAAGTATTCTTGATCCATCAGATCCTGAAGTGTGTTAGGAAACCGGATAAGGAAGAGAGAGTGCAGCTTCTACAGAGTACAATAGATCTCACAAGTCATTGACTGTTATGGAGTCAACCTAATTGAGTATAAAGAGACACAGGAGTCTTTCTCAGTCTCACCAGCTGCAATCCGAATGACAGCTCTGTGCTGCTGTTCTTATCTGGATAACATGACCATTATCTTTCTATTAAACACAATCTCAAGAGTTTGTGAATGTATTCAGAGATGAATTCAGCCTGTGCTTATTTAGTAACACGGCACTGAATATTTTATGAATGATCTGGTACGCACCATTCATTTTTAGAAATACAGATTCGTTGTGGGCGTGGGACTGGATTAGACTGACCACCTCACTGTCATTTGTTTATTTGAATGCCAGTTTGATTGGTGAAATAGAGAATTACTGTGACAAAATAAATGAATGCACACAAATATAATATATTGTCACTTAAATTCACTTTCCTCAGTGAATTTTAAAGGCTGTATGAATACTGTGTCTGTTCGTATGCTTTTCTTGTAAGAGCGGTGCTGAGTGTGTGATTTGAGTACGTCAATGTTACGCCATACAAAATGCAAGGGGGGATGGGCAGGCAGAGTACTGAAGAAGCTGCAATGCAGTTCTTGAGCGGCAGTGTGAGATATGAGCCTGGGGCTGAAAAGAATCACTCTAAAGCTCTATTTGTCTCTCTCTCCCTCTTCTTTTCCTCTTTCTTTGATGCTGCCCTGTTTTTGTCAGAAGCAAGTGAAGCCACGGCGACTCTGGGACCTCGCTACAACCTCCAGTACGGCCAAGACTACCGTCAGAATGTCTACATCCCGGGCAGCACCGCTACTCTTACACCCAACCCTCAGCAGCAGGTACCCCAGCAGGCCCTCCCTCCTCCCCAAGCCCTGCCCCCTGCCGAAGTCCCCAAAGCAGCTCAGACACCAGCCAGCAAGAAGAAGCCCACCAAGAAAGACAAGAAGTAAGACAACGGAAGCTGCAGAATTATGGGATCCGAGAATTTGCCCCCTTTAAAATGTGTCTGTTGATTTGAGAAATCTTAAATAAGACTAAATTTTTAAATGACGTTTATGTCTGTGTGGATTTTAATTGTAGGGTTCTCCCATTCTATTGAATTCGATGTGTTTTTGATTGTATCTGGTATCTTGAACAATAACCCAAGCTGAGAGTTCTCAGAGCATTTGTCGTCCTACTGTTACAAAGGGACAGCGATTTACTGGCAAAGAGGTGGTGTATTCAGATTTCATGAGCGTTATCTCCGACAGAGAACTCTCTTCTGTAAATAGCATTACTACAACAAGAAAGTATACTTTTTTTCAAATGTCCCGTTCTAGGCCGTTTGTGTTCTTTTGATCAAAGCAAAGTAGATGCTTCTTGTGGTTAATAAAATGTTGTTAGGCTTTTATAATGTGCCACAACCTATACCATGACTGACAAACATGAGTATTGAACTATGCAGTGGAAAGGACAAACAACTAACAAAGGGGACACGCTAAAGCATATTATGATGTTGTGTATGTTTTCAGAGTAAGATAATCCATTAAATAAGACCAGAAGGTGAGATATTGGACTGTTGGCATGATATAAAAAAATAAATTCAGTCTTTTTATTAACTAGGCAGTAAAGCAGAGCTTAATGTTAGGGTAACATAGTTTTATTATTCATTGTTATTATTTACCTGTTAGCGTGGTATATGAATCCTTTGGAAATGCATCAAGTAAACAGTGTTTTTGGAAGAGATAACTGATGTCCCAGCCTCTTTCAAGTCAGGATCAGAGAATAGTTTGGGTCACAGTGAAAGGGTGTTTTATGTAACACTTTAGAAAGTGAAGTGGACTTTGTAAGATGCGTAAATGGACATCAGCAAACCAACACAGTAACAATGTGTTGTAACCGTTTAGTTAGCAATGAATACAAGGCACACGAAGGATTGTCAAATGGTTATTGTGCACAAAACACTGCACTTCAATGGATCAGTGATCGTGAAAGGATTCCGTTCATTGTTTTACACCATAATCACCGCCGCAATGTATATAAAATATGTAACCTGCCTGTACAAACATTAGAGCCACAAAAGCTGGCTGTTACAGGAATGTTTCAGTATTTTTAAAGAAAAAGTGACAAAAAAGACAATAGAAAAAGATACAGTGTAGTGTTGTAGAATAAAAACCTTCAAGATCATTAACTAACCAAACTGTACATACACCTTTCAATCATGCAATCGTAGCTAAAGGCTTGTGAAGTATGTGCATATTTTTGTGTTTTCCCCCTGGATTTAACTTTCTTTCCTCTTCTCCAGTCACCTTAACTTTGAAAAATAACAGACAACACTTACTGTTTAGAGTACCAACCCTCCCCACATCTAACTGTACTTTTCTGTGCTTGTAATTCCAATCAGTCGTTTATGATACTGGAATGCCACCCCTGTCTGTTTGACTATGAATATCTATCTATATATATAAATGTCTGTCTGCTGCTTGGCTTCCTTTCTGTATTTGATTGTGATTATTTTTTATGCGATGCTTAGCACCTCATGTTCCATCTATTATTTTTAAGCTAATATTTATATTGCGGTTGATTTATGTTTTACTTTATTATTGGAACACTTACATTTTAAATAAAATTTTGTCAGAACTCACAGTTGTGGTTGAGCTGTAATCATTGCTTTATGTGGTTACTTGTTCTGCGAACATGACTGAAAAACTCAGATGTGCGGTTTTGTACGATTTACAAGTGATATAAAGAACAAGATATATCATGTGATTATGTGAAAATCACCACTAGGTTCAATATAAATTAAATATTTTTGTTCAGGCATGCAAAGATGATAAAATGTATGACTTTAGAAAATGTTTATTATATTACAGTGTTACTTCGCACAACTTATATTTCTTTCCTAGTTTGTAGTGCAAATAAACACAATACACACAATTTGGTGCTTATTTTTTTCATAGTGAGTTTCACTGAGCTACAAAAGCAAATCTAAGTTTGCATATCTGTAGCTTTAAAACATATGACCCATTTTAAGAATTATGTTGATTCAGAAACCTTGGTGCTGCTAGAATGAGATTTAGAAAGTAGGGCATTGTCTCAATTCTCTTGTTTTCCTATAGCAGATTCCATACAGAATCAATGCAAAATGAGTGTTGTTTTTTTGTCAAGCTTTATATAAAGATTCTCAACACCTCAAAACAAGCACATAATAAGAAAATAAATATACGATTATCAAGCAAAAATATTTACCAAATCTAGCATTTGTTTGTTCAGAAACATTTTATCGAATTGCTGTGCTCTTGAACTTGATCTCAGCTTTAAAAGTCACTGACTCACCGTCTGTTACAGTATATAACTAAATAGATTCAATTCACGTGTTGAAAGTGCCTCTCACAAACAAAAACTTTTTCTTCTAAAGGGATTGTAGTGACGCAACTGAAAAATGATGACTCAACACCAACGTTACACATTGCAGTTCGAAGCGCACCATCAATGTTAAACTCAAGGTCATGTGTTCTTTAATGCACTTACACGATTACATTATAGATTGTATTGACTAAAGCTGAGAACACGGTGAAATGAGATGAGCTACTTTAAAGGTTTAACCCTCCATTGTATTAAAGCAGGACGGCTGCTCTCGCCGAAGCCATTTCCTCTTTCACACAAAATGGCCGACCCCTCACACAACTGCAGTGGTTGCCTTGGTGATGAGAGAAAGGCTCCAATATTCTGAGAAACAGCAGCATGCTTTTCAGTCAGTCAGGTGAAATGCATACAATGACACAAATATCAAACAGTCCAAATTACTGACCTCACAGGGGTCTGCTAAGCAGACTATTAAGAAGAGTGAAACTTATTTGTTATAACTGTGATTTAAAAAAAAAACAAATATAGAGGAAACTCAGTCTTCAGATAACTGTGGAATCGCAGAAGGGTTTTATAAGCGCATAAGCGGCTGAGAGAGTATCTCGCCGCAGGGAATGACTCATAGAGGCTACAGCTGGATTAGAGGTCAAACGTGTGACTTTCTATTTACTGTAAATTCTCAAGAGCAAAAAGCACAAATTTAGTATCATCAGACAGGCAGATCTCCCAAACAGCAGATGTTTCAGTGTTAAAGTCTCCATTTTCTATTAATCATGGATTACGCAGCCATCTATATGGACCAAACTGCTTGATGGATTCATCACTATTGATGCCTGACAGCAAACAACGATTACTAGGAATAACTTTAAAAATAGAAAATAAAAAGTATAAGAATTTCCAACACACAAAGCTGTCGCAGCATAAGAAACTTAGCATTTTCCTCATCTCAGAGATCACCATGCGGCAACATTCAATGGCCCCATTTTTGCAGTTCAATCAGAGCTGCCTGTTAACCGGCATAAATAAGGTCATTGATCAGAGCCTATGGACCTACATAGAAGCATCACTTGCAGGGCAGATGGTCTTTTCAGCTGTCATCACACCAAGCCACTGGTCATTCCATCACAGAAAGGTCAGTTGCTTTATAATACTGCATCTAATTTATTTACAAAAGATCAGCTGGCAAATGAAATGCATCTTTAAAGACATCTCTTTAAAAATAACTTAATCACCGTCAATTGGTTTTAGTACCTCACGGCTCAAAAGTATTGGCTTTTGTGCACTAATTTGCTCACAAAACCTCCAGACGGTAAGGTTTGTGTTTCTGGAAACAGATTTGTTGCTTCTTTTCGCTTTGTGATGCAGCACTGAAGTCATTCAGAGGGAAAACAGGAGTGAGGGAGTATTTCTGCCGGAATAAAAGGACTCCATCTGCCAGGCGAACAAGCATCCGCACCCCACCTCCTCCCAACTCTATTACCTCCCCCCACCCTGCTCAGAGCGAATATAGAGTCGGCAGCCTACAAAAGAAACCTCTGCAGCTGCCGTTGTCATGGAAACCAGGCTGTCGACAAAGCCCTCCCACCAACACAAGGGTAGCACAGAAGATTTTGAGCATCCGAAAACGACATTTTGAACACTGAGACTTAGAAGGAGAACGGACATCGCTCTCGTCTAGTCATTGGGTTGCTGTGTTAAAGGGTCAATAAAATCCATCTATGGGAATGACTTGCACTGTTGAGATGACAGGGCAAGATAATTTATTTTGACACACACACATATATATATATATATATATATATATATATACATACATCACCTGAAAGAAAAAAAGCTGGAAAATCTTCCATCAACAAAAAACTGTGCAGAAAGACTTTTTTTCCTTCCTCTAGGCATGCCTGCAGATTGCAAAGAGTGTGAAAAAATCATAAAGTCTGCTAAGAAAAGAAATGCTTCATTGCCCCACTTAACAGCCACCGAAGGGATGCAACATGACGTCACCATTCCCACCAAACCCCCACCAGCATCTCTCTTCCTTCTTCAGACCTTTATTCTCCCTCCTCCTCTTTCTACATCCAAACATGCCATTCCTGTACATCGTTCCTTTCAAAGCTCGTCTGTATTTATAGATTCTTGTCAGCACAGCGGGTCCTTGTCCTATACAATATTTATGCACCGCAGAGGCTCTGCAGAGCGTGGGTTCATAAAACAGGTCTGTCCCCCACTTCCATCTGCCGTGGCCGTTTCCATGGCAACCTTGCATCCCAAAACCTAGATTTGCTAACTATGTCCTCGTAGCACAACTTTAACCCCTCTGTGCAACAGCTATGCATTTTGCAGGTCGCTGGAATAAAAATAGAACTGAAAAGCTAAGCTGATCTTATGCATAAGTATATATCTGTATATTATACAGGCATATTTCTCCCTGATTCAATCATTCTTTCAAACCTGTTGCCTTATTTTATTCCTCTGTGCCAAAACTATCATGCTTAAAGCTGCACAGTGTGTCATCACTGTAAGAGGATTACCGTCATCTCCGAATCCACACACCCACACTTCCCCTGCTTTTATTTACTATGCGTTTTTAATGAATTTAACAATCTAATGAATTTAATACGTAATACTTTTCTTTGTTCCTTTCTTTCCTTCGCAACCATGGATTTAATACAAGTACATGCTTCAACAAACATGCCATATTACACGACCACACACACATGCACAGGCTGGGGAGAGGAACCTCATCATGAACAAGGAGCAAGGTAACCAAGGTAACAGACAAAGAAGGGATGACGACATTTTGTAGGGTGAACGGCAGAAGAAAATGGTTTACAAAAGGACGACAGTGTGGATTTTAACACAGGGTCAATTCAAATAAGAAAATGATAATAATTTGGCATATTCAAGATAATCATAAGTGATTCTTTAAAATCAGTTCAAACCTGAAATGTTTTTTTGTTTTCAGTTCTTAATTATAAACCATAAAATCAAATGTTTGTATTTAACTGCGAGTCTCTTTTATGTGAAATGCCAAATATCTAGATGTTTATTTCACCCTCTGAACAAAGGAAACAAAACTTCTACTACGTAACCCTGCACTATTTCAGTCAGATTGCATAGCGTTTCATTCTCTGTTATACCGACTGAATGTTTTTTACAAGCTTAGAATAAACAGCACTGAGGGGATGAGTGGGCGGGACCTACTAGGCTGAAGAGTGCAGTAATTCGGCACATAATCATTTAGTTGGTCACTAGAGAAATGTGTTGTTGTTTGTGTAGGCCTCCCCCTCCCTGACTGTAGCCCAATTGTTCCTACATGCCATCTGCCACACTGATGTGGGTCGAGCGACTGACTGCTCTGCTGTCACAGTTCATACAAGCTAGTGAAGAAAGGCGATGAGACAATATACTCTACTGTAAGCCAGTACTGTCAGTCAGCAAGAACCTATACCGTCAGAACTACATGTAGAAATACAAACATTCTAGGTCACCACCTGCCACCCCAACAATGGCCGTAGACTGACCCACCATTACATCAATCATATCAGCTGGATAATGATAAAATGTGCCCTAGATTTACACACAGAGCCACAAAGTCTATTATTTAAATGTGGGTGTGATTCCCAGTGAGATTCATAGCCATATCATGCTTTTAGAAGGTAAGGTGGCTAACTTTACGATGTAAAAAACATCCCATGTCACCAAATTATGGAAATTTTTTGCTGACGTAAAAAGTGATTCATTAGTTCAGGCCATAAAAGCATTTGTATCACGGTTGTAGCCATAAAATACATCACATTTCTAGCCATTTTTGCTATTACTTTCAGCCACATCAGACTCCATTTTGTCTGTGAGCAAACCGATATTTAAGATATTTTATTTATGTCTAATGATAATTATACATTCCCAAACGGTGCACGGTGTCATGTGATGAAAAAATAAGTACTATGACTCCATCTCAAGCCTACAAGGCTCCACACCGCCTTGTAAACATGAGGCGATGATGTGTGGTCGGCGCCATTTTGTATGGTTAGCCTGAAGCTAATTGACTTGTGACAGACTGACAGATGAAGGGCAGGCTGATAAGACGACTCTCTCCGGTTCAGCTCTAAACAACCATGGAAGTGAAATTCCACACTGTACATGATTTACACGCATCCATGTAATCTCAGCGTATGTTTTAGATTGCGCTCATAAAGGCTAATGAGGGTGACTGTAGTTTAACACGGATGAAGATCTGACTTCTATGCTTATCAGAATCTATCTGTCTGTCTATCTATCCATCAAAAAAGGGTTAGTGTGACAGGGATGTTGTTTTCCCTACAATGCTGACATATTTTACCTGGAGACTCCTGCACACCTCCACCAATCAGCTTCCTACTGTAGTTCTTAAAGCTGATTGGCCGTCTGTGCCCTTGGGCAGAATAATGTGTTTAAATGATGACTGAAGCAGCGGGACAGCAGATAAGAGACAGTCTGATCTAGCTGTGACCTCATGTAATGATCACCTGACTTGTTTTTTCCAAGAGAGGTGCTGAATGCAAAACACGTATTGTGAGACCATTTTAACATCAGATGAAGCAAGCACAGGCAACATCGTCTAAAAATTGTCTTTTATCCACTGGTCTCTCAAGTATTTTATTGCCCACAAATCCATCTTCCTTTATTAAGCTGCGTCTATTCATTTCTGTAATCAAAGAACATTTTATTTTCTTATTGATTTTTATAACTAACCACTCATCAGCTCAAGTTCCAGAGAAGAAATAGACCTACTTTCTCCTCAGACTTAAAGACTGAAGCCACTTCAAATGTTGACTTCTACCGTGACAGATAAAGGACTATCACACCAACATTTAAGATGTCACATGCCATAAAAGCAATAGGGTGACAGTATTCATGGCCATGTCGAGAATTCTCAAATTTCTGACACACGTGTGATCGTCCTGATGTTGAACTTCTAACTGCACTTTTGAACAACACAAAGAAACTGCTTATCTGATCTGTGCTAAACTCAGAGACTGAGGATTAGCAGAGCTCATCCCTGCAGAGGAACACATGGTGTAACACACTGATCACACAGCCAACACCCCCTACTGTTTACACCATGATCCTGGCAGAGCCCGCAGGTCTGAAATGAGCAGACAACATCTATATATGTTTGGTAAGACTCTACTATAAATTTCATTTAGTTAACATTCAGTACATTGGTTAGGAATGAACAATATTCCAACAACATTTAAGAATCTTGATATTAAATCCAACATTTACCAATACATACTTGACATCAGACGTTGGTGAAATTAGAAAATACACAATGAGCTAAAAATCAAACAATGAACATGTGCATTGGTTTTAGCTAACATTAACAACTTAATAAATGCTTTACAAATATATTGCTCATTGTTAGTTCACGTTAGCTACTTTATTAACTAATGTTAATAAATAAGACCTTATTATAAAGTGTAACTATATATTTCATAGTCATACAGTACTGGATCAAGACAGAGTGAGATGGAGGATGTAGATGGACAAAGAGCAGCAAAGCAAGAATGAGATACATTAATATGGAGCTGCACAGCAGCCATTTTGGATTATTTAGGTCACAGTTAGATTCTGTCAGGTTGGAGCAGATTTCTTTAACCCTTGCAGTGCCGTGCTGTGCATGTACGAAATGGAGGGTAGGAGTGAAGGAGAGAAACAGGGAGAGCAGAAGAGAATATGACATCCAGTGAGCAAATAAGCACAATGCTCCTCTGTAAGATTTGAAATGGTGGCAACCGTGGTCATGCCGGAGTATATCTTTGCATGAGTGCCAAGGCAAGTCTTGTGGCCAAAAATGAGTGAACAGATGCCTAATTTAGGTCAGATTTACATTACGCAGAACATTTATATAAACAGAACACGCAACTTCAGCTCATCAAATTGAATCATAAAATTATGTATTACCTAAAGGCACAAAATAGAAAACCAGAGGTTAAAAGAAAAAAGCAGGCATTATAAAGCTGATCGAAGGTAATACCTACTAGCGTCATCTTTGTGTAATGCAGTTTTAACACCACCACAGCATATATGTCATCTGCGTTAACCTGCGAGCATGCATGTGTGTAATGGGTATGCACGTGCCTGTTGTCTCATGCAGTCTCATAAGGATGTGTCTTCTTTATCAACCTACTGACTATATTTAGTCGATGCAGTGTGTGGTGAAGCCTGAATTCACTAATGGTCCATCTGTTCTCAAACAAACCCCAAGCAAAGCAGGACAAAACCCTGCAATCCTAAGCATTACTTCTCTCTATAGAAAGAAACAGGGAGGTTGCCTATGGCGCCATACATACTGCAGAAGTGGAGGAGATAATACATTTATTCCCTGTAACTTGCTTTTAAAGAATCTATTCTGGGATGTGACAACGTTCTAACTCCATTAACACTCAGTTCCTGTGAGGAACACTCTGTTAAAACGCTAGCATAAAAATAGAAAGTTCTAATTGAATTCTGCACAAACGACCTGGTGTAGAGTGAGTCAGGCTTGAATACATTGGAGGACACAACTTTAAAGCGCTTCGCTTTGAAGACAGACATAAAGAAAAAATGGATTGTGAAGTTAAGACCGAAACTTCTGAGTACATTTACATCTATTTGTTTAGCAGACGAATGAAAGTAAATTGCATAAACCTACCAAAAAAATAAACAGAAGAATGGGAAATATTTCATTACTGTCATACAGAAACCTTGGATTTCCAAACATGCTGTTTTTCAGGGAATGAACAAAAACACTATTTGTTAAATGCTTATAAACTACGTTGTCAAAGGTGACAAGCTCTTTTTATTACATTTTATTAGTTAGATATTTGCCAAACCCAGTGACAAAAATTATAGTCACAAAATATGTTGTTACAAGGTTTCAGAAGGACAGCAGCAAAGTGTAACATGAATTACAAGATCAGTCCTGAAAAGCCTACTACTTTCTCTGTGTTTATCATAAAAAATTGCAGAAAGATATTTGGAAGAATGTTAGCAATTTCCACTGCTGGGACAGCGCTGACTATTAGAAAAAATATTGGTAGACAAAGGTGCCCCGGAACTGTTTATTTTGCTTAATTCTTAAAAATATCTCATTTTGTGTTCAACAGAATAGATACATTTTTAGTTTTTCTACTATGGTAGTGGATGATATCCAAGCACTGAAAATTGCTTATATTTTTCCAAATATCTTTCTCTGGGTTCAGCAGAATAAATAAATGTGCACAGATTTGAAACAATCTGATGGTAATTAAACGATGACAGAATTATATTATCATATTTGGGCAAACTGTCCCTTTAAAGATATCCTATTTTAAAACACCTCAAACAGGTTATAAATGTTACATTTGTAAGGAAGAATCAGTGGTAGAATATTTTTTTTGTGTTCTATTTCTTTAAATAATTGTGTGCATTAAAATGATAATTGTTGTTTTGTGTTATGGCTGTGCAGATGTCCCTTTATTGAGAGGCCTTTGGCACTCTGGTATGTGACCTACAGCCATCATTCACTAACACACACAAAAACAGGCTACATTCCAGCACAGAAGGCCAGACTGTTTGCGGTGGCACACGCTCAGCCTTTGTTCTCTTCCACAAAGCTGGGGAAGAGAGAGAAATGGATCCCGCTTTTGTGTGAAAGAGGAAGTGTGTCTGGGAGGCTGCTATGCTAGTATGGAATATAGAAGTCTTTCAAAGAGCAGCCTGTGGCTGTATGAGACCATTATCCCTCCTTAACACACACTCACACACACTCAAGTAAAAGTAAAAAAAGGACAAAAAGGTTGTTGCATAAGAGTTCTATTTGCCACATAAGGAGGGGGAAACAAAAGAAACACATAGAAACAAAAATAAAACATTTATAATATTAAAATGCTTCCACCTCTCCCGACTTAAAGTGGGTGACACAAAAATAAATATGATAATTAAAAGATGGCACAATTGTCATTCCTTTAATATGCATCAACTATTGATAAGACCTCCCCTTAAAGTTTAAAGAACACTGTCTCCTTGCGAAATCCTGACTACGATCTGTTATGGAAGACTGATAAACGTATTTAGAAAAAGTATGTACTCATCATATTTTTTTCTTGTTTATTTGCAGTTATAGCAAATGTGACAGCCAGACAACACTCTCATCCGGTTCTGCTGCTGGGCAGATCATTTAATCGGGTCTGTAATCTGATAAAGACTCCAATCTGGCTCATCAGGCCCTGATCACCCCATCATGCCTGCCATCCAAATACATTTCTGAGACCACAGACACAGTGGTAAGAGATCACATGACCAGGAGGCAATTCCTCTAATGCTGTAAATAAAACAGATGGCACATGCCCGACTTTCCAAAATAAGCCTTACATTGTATTATTCCTTTGTTGGCCTTCAGCTGTTTTATTCCTTACATCAGACAACATGGAACATAATGATATCAATCTAAAGCACTGGAAAAAAGTATTTCTGTTGTGCTTTTTATGTCATTAGAGAAGGACCAAAAACAAACAATTGCACTAAAGGACACAAGAAACTCAATAAGACAAAGACATTGTTTAGTTTCAGTCTGCCACATTGACTTTTTAATAATATAAATCTTGATTTAACTGAATATAGCATTCCTGTGCCTCAGTGGTTAGAGCATGGCACTAGCAACTCCAAGGTCATGGGTTCGATCCCAGGGGATTGCACATAGTCAGAAAAAATGTATAAAACTATGCAATGTAAGTCAAGCGTCTACCAGATCGGTAAATGTAAAATGCATAAATGAATATATTCTGCTGCGGTCATCCTTTCAATTAGAATATAGTTTGGCTTTTGCAATTCTATACAAAAAGGAATTAATCTTAATCCTTAAAACCAAATTCACTGGATTTGCAGAGCAATAGACTGCAGTAAACAATGTCATCATCTCACTTTTGATCATAAACACGTCTCTCCTGAACATCAAACATTCTAATTACAAAGGAGAATTTTTATTGAAATTCTAAAAATATATAGAATCATAATGTGGATTCTCTTCTAAACGGCCATGATTTAAATAGGAGAGGATTATATACTGCATAATCTTAAAATTAAACATGCACTCCCTTTTTCTTTCTGTGCCCATTCTACACTGACAACATTCCCCTACTGACACACTTTTGGGCAGATCACCCCCACCACAGTCTCATTGATGGTCTGTTCCAAATGAAATCTGCACTTTCTAACTGCAGTACAGATCTTACACCCCATCTAGTGGGCAACACCTGTGCATTAAAAACAAAGCCACAGAAGCATAATATTTTAAAGTTTCATCATATCAAGCATGTTTTATCAGTGTTTAGTACTTTGACATTCTGCACTATCACTTATTTTATGTGTACAAACTATAATTTGTGTAAAAGGCAATAAAGCTTGGATAATTATATGCAGAACTCCTATATAAATGACTATATTTCTATCAATTTTAACCTCAAATCTTGTTTGTTAGCTAAAACAGTATGTGTTTGTCAACTATCCTGTAACAACAAGAATCCAGTCCAGGAACAGGTAACTTATTTAATATAACCACAGAGACTTGCTATACAAGACTGAATACAAGAACTACATAACTACAAAACGTACATTTGATTCATGGCACTGATTCCAAGTTTAATAAAATTGTCAATGTGATTGCAAAACTCAAGAGTGTGTACATTTATCCATAAACATGCATTTTAGCCAGAAGTAAACAGAAGAAAGCAACAGAGACCAAATAAATGCAAATCTGGTCCCATACAACATCACTTTTCATTAGTCAAGGATTATGACACCTGGTATTCGAATATGATTTGTACTTTAAACAGGATGGATTTAGTTTTTAACTGCAGACACAATAGCAGCACCATCTGGCTGATAATCTCCACAGTCACACAACTCATGGTAGAGCTACAATGCAGCTTTATCGACAACACTGACCACTACAGGACACACGGTGATACTACAACTGACCCACTAACACACATGTGCTCCCACACACACACAACCATACACTGACATACACACTATAATAATCCGAGCTATCTGCTCCCCACAACACAACACTAACCTCTACTGGTAAGAACAGGAAACTACATCCATGTGTCATTTAATAAGGGAAAAACATGCACACCATATATAAGTCACTAACAATTCCAGAGAATGTTCTCGGTTTTCTTTCCTCTTCTCATCTCCCTGCTGGTCAGCAGTCAAGCAGACAATGTAAATTCTGACTCAAGAAATGGGGGGAGGTCAGGATTTCCTCTTGTTACAGTTCACTATTATAAACAATGGAAAAACTATATAATCTATATATTTTCATTCTAGAATAAATTAATAACAAACTGGATTTATTGTACAGTAAGAAGAAATGTGTTTTTATGTGAATTTGTATGTTGAACAAGAGAAGGGTAGCTGGAACAGACACTCGGGCACACACGCACACACACACACACACACATACACAACGCAGAGGAATGTGGACCATGGCAGCTTGATTAGAAACAGATGTGAATAACCACATAGAAAAACAAGGTTTCTGAATGCAAGACTGGGAAAGAATTTTAACCTACAGTTGAAGATAGGCAAAATCATAGTAAATGTCAAACATCACAAGAAATGTCAGATGTAAAATACAAAAACATCAAAATCTATTTTAGCCCATAAAGACACAATGAAAACTTGAACTGCATGAAGTTTATGATTTTTTTTAATTAGTTATGACATTGTTTATTGTTTAAAAGCTACAATCATTTACATTTATTGATTTATGCTTTTATCCAAACCGACTAAATAACGAGTAGAGAATTTTGACAAGGAGCTTAAAGTGTAGGCCAGAGTTGAACATTAGTCTCATATCACTGTTTAACGATTAATCGCATCCAGAATAAACCTTTGTGTGTAAATACTACTAATTACATAATATACAGTACATCTGTTCACTGTGCATATTCATTTTGAATTTATAAACACATACACATAAATGTACATTTTTAGGATGTATCTGCATTTATATATAAAAATTATTATATACTATAAATCAAATATAAACATTTAGTGATTTTTTCTAATTTTCTTAAATATATATATATGTACATGTATGTGTTTATAAATACAATATTAATATGCACATTACACAGACATATGTAAACACACACTAAACCCAGTATACACAAAGAAAGAAGACAGAAGTAAGCCTTTTCACAAAGCCATAAAGGGTCTTGTAATATCTCTGAAGAGCTGTTCTGAACAAAGACACAAAATCTCAAAGTTTTTCACATGTCACGCAAAACTTCATGAGTGCCAGATTTTCTATGTAGCCCCTCATCTCCAGAAGAATAAGTGGATTAAATGCGCTCACTGTTATTTTTCTTTGTCTTCACGATTTTAATTGCAAGGCTCTCTCTCTCTCTCTCTCTCTCTCTCTCTCTAAGAAGATACTGTTGCTGTCTTTTTCGGCCTAAGCAGATAAATTGAACAATACTATTTCACCTCACACCAGAACACTTTCATCTATCCCAGTGTGGCAACCCTAATCCTGCTTGCACATTCCATAAACGCATACCAACAGTGGCCTGCTCTGATAAGAGGGTTTACAAACTCCCAGAATTATTTTCCAAGGTCTTTCCTGACAAATAGAGCACAGTGGCACAGCAGAGAGGAGACATACACACACACACGTGCACACACACACAGCTGTATCAGCCACAGAAAGACGTGCAGTGATATTGGAGTGCCCCCAACTGTCCTCATTGTACAATTGCAAATGAGATTGTGATGGACATACTGAGAACGAAATTTGATTTTACATTGCATTTATAACCCAAAACAGATGTTGATAATAAAAAGGCCACCGCTTGAAAGGGTTAAACGTCTGCATATGTTTGAAGTTAACCAGCCATGCCTCATTTGGGCACTTCACCCAATGTAAATGCAAATACCTTTTTGTATTTGCACATTTGCAAAGTATGTAAGTCTGAATGCAAACATGTTTCTATGAAACCCAATGGATGGCACATGCGGAAGATGATTTGCATTGTGGGAGAAGAGAAGGTAATAAAGCATCCAGGCTTTGTTTAGCACAGCCAATAACAAGGGAAGTATACTAACACATCAAATAACACACAGATGTTTTGAATACCGAAAGCACGTGATCTACACAGTCGGTGGCTTTTTTACCAACAGTAAAAGATACAGTATGTTTCATGCGAGCATACCTATAGTGACAAACAGAACAACAGATGCACAGACCAGTTCAGTACTACAAATTCATTTTCTTGGCCTTTTTTACATCCAGCCACCCACAGACTCACTGGCAGCTGCTCCAGGAATAACCCTGACCCTACGGAGGTCAAACCAGCAGCTGCATTCAATAGCATTCTTTTTAAAAGGCACCCCACCCCCAAACACAGATCACCAAAATGTATGTGTCAAGAACAAGACAATGTAAAACAATACAAGAAGTAAACCAACATAAGTAGACAGTGGTTTACAATACAACCAGTATCTCTCAAAGGGCTGTACTTTGAAAATGAAAACAACAAAAATAAAAAATGATAATTAACGATGATGGAATTAACTCTGTCTGTTCTTACTAACACACACTTGAGCGAGAGACACAGATAGACAGATGGCTGTGTTTACTAATCCTCAGCTTCTTAAAGCTGTGTCTAGGGAGGATTCTGTCCCCTTTTAGAGCCCCCATAACCTCCCTTCCCTCTTCCCTCTTCCACACCAAATGTGTGTCAGTCTGTGCACGGATGACTAGGCATGACTCACACTGGGCAGGGGGATGGGAGAATTAAAACTTTAATAAAAGTTATGCTATAACTGAGATCACAACATCAGTCCGTTTACGGTAGCATGAGTAGTATAGTATTCTGTGTATGTTATAGTATTTTGTGTAAAAAATATAAAATGGGATAAACCGTCAGGCACAAAAATGCCCATTCGTAGTTCAATAGCTCCCCCTACTGAAACATTGACAGTGTGTGTGGGGATATGTGTGTGTGTCATAAAGAAAGGCATTCTCAACAAATTTGTTTTCATCGGAGATATGAACGAAAGGCATGTGATCAGACAGCACAGTGCATTCATTACAACAAATCACATGCACACAGCCTACAGCAAGAAACCACAAGCTATAGACAAGCTAAACAAAGCTGTGTAATCCATAAACTTAAACTAGTTCTTGACTTTCGTCTTTTTTAAAGGACACAAACAGATAACACTTTGCATTTGTCATGACCTAGAAACTTCTGTTGTTAGTCACATACGCTCCTGTGTAACAATTTTGGTTCTGTCTGTTCTCAACTTTCTCTCCTCTGTTTGACTCTTTAATTCCCATAAAAGGCCTTGTGGACTTAGTCAGGATGCCAAAAGGAGGGGGTGACCTAGAATTTCATACCTTCCTGAAAGAAAAACATGTTCTAGTATTACCTCCACATTAACTGTGCTTTCTCTGGTTCGATTATAACTGTTTGTTCCATGCAAGTTTGTTGAGGAATTTGAAAACAAATCATTTTTAAGTTTTCTCATTCGTCTTCTATTCAATCAGAACCATAGACTGTATAGACCAGAACACTATAGTGCCCCACACAGGTCCCAATTCAAACATTTCCTGTACTGTAAAAGCTTAAAAAGACTGGTTTAGGGAGCTCTAATGACAGTACACGGTGTTTGTGTGTTTAAAGTGTTCGTACTGTGTCTCTTTAAACTTTAAAACCCCAAACAATACCGTTCTTCGTGCTGACGTGCTTGGCGTGAGGACAGCGCACATGTTTATGCGGCATTTTCTTGTGCCCCAGAGTTACTTGATTCCCATGGACACGGAATAAAGGAAGAGGGTGAGGAGGGGGGCGATGGATGAATGGGATCCTTTCATCCTGTTAGCTACAGAAAAGCAGGAAGGACTGGCAGCTGGACTGCAGGAAATGTCGGCATTGTGACAGATGGTCGGGCGGGGCCGCGAGAAGGGGGAAAAAATAGGCGGAACTACAGCAGGAAATAGGCGGACCAGACAGAGGAAGACCGCCCAGGGGGTGGGGTTTCGGTGCGACTCACTTGCGCTCCTCTGGTGTTTGATTTGTGCAAGTACAAGTGTTCATTTTATTTTATAAAACATTTTTAGTTTTCTGTAAAAAGCTGTGCAAATTTAACAGAACATCCTTAACTATTGATAGAAAATAAAACTAAAAACATCAATATATGTATTTATTAATTCTAATTCATTCCCACGGATTTCATTTATGTTAAAAAAAATAAACAAACTAGCAAGCCTATTTGCACAAATTATTTAGAAGCAAAGTCAGGCAAGCCAATTGATGTAATCACATGAATCTGCACGACATATTAATGATAGACTTCAAGCTGTGTTTAAATCACTTACAGAAACAAAATATATAACCTGTTGATCAAATAATTAACATGGGGATAATAAAAAGTTACTGAATTTCCAGTATCATTACAAGTATATTGGTCTTAGTGAGTGATGGAGTAATAGAAACAAACGAAAGTTGTCTACAGTCATTCTTTGTATTTGCTGCATGGCTGTACAGCAAATATTGGAACTCATTATCTGCCAATAATTATGGCAAACGTGGCAAATAAAGGGAAAAAAGATCACATAGCCTTTATTAAAACGTTTTTTATTTACATTTTTTTTTGTTTAACAGCAATTGTGAACATACAAGTGCAATTGCTGGTTTAAATCTCAGGGAGCATACATACAGATAAAATGTGACTTAACAATGTGTGCCTAAAGTTGAAAAACATTCTGCCAACAACACTTTAACTGATATCACTCTTTAAATAAAATACATAAAAAATATTTTTCTGTACCTCATTTCTGTCCCTGAGAAATACATGAGGTAATTATTACAGACAATTATTCAATCAGATACTATTGCTCTTCATGTTATGGAAGACATGTTAACACAACTAGGAAGAAGATTTTCTTATATATGTTAACATATATAGGCCTAATATGAATATTTGTGTTTGTATTTGTTTTTCATTTTGTGATTAATTTGTGTTTTTTTCGTCCTTTATTATTTGTTATTTCTCATTCTACTGAGGACTTTTATTTTTGTCTTTCTCCTAGAGGGGGGAAGTAAATGGGTGCTGCGGGTAGAAAAGGAGAGTGCGTGAGGGCAGAGTTGTTACCCATCTGCTCGAGTTTTTGAAAACTCTGTACCCTAAATTTAATTGCTGATACTAGCATCGTAATATTGAGAAGGCAAAGAATTGAGCATCAGAATCCTCGGTCATCTAAATTCCCACAACCTACCATGTAGCATATTCTTTCATTTAGCTAATGTATGCAATATTTTTGCTGATAATGTCTGCAATTTGTACATTGTAATTTGAATTGAATATATTTGCTTTAACTCAATTTGCTTAATTTGTCTTCAGACTTGTTTGTACTCATCTGTCCTGATGCATTGCATTGCTCTTCTATTCTTACAAATTAAGAGTCCCTGTATTAAACTCACTCCAAGATGCGTGCAGAACAAGCTGGAATCATACTTAAATATGTTCTACTTGCTTAACAGTTTCCTTGTCTATCTATATGATACAAATTACCATAGGCACTTAAAACATTCTGAATCTTTGTCTTTTTAAAATAACATTTCTAATTGAAGTGAACATTTTCTTAGTCATAGAACAGAATGCTTTTGTAATACATGATTGGTTGATCAAACAAGTCAAACATAAAGAGTTTTACAGTATTTTGCTGCAGCCGGATGCAGGCAACGTTCTTTGCATTTTAAAGAGCTGCGCTTGTGCCTCAAGGGCATCAGGCAGGCAGGAGCACTTGACTGCAGTAAAAACATGGCACTTTTTCTATAATAGACACTGCACTGGGGTCATTTTGTATCAAATTAAATGACATAGTTATGGAGTTAAGCAAGGTGGGGATGACAATTTAATGTTTTACTTTACTTACCCATGATGTGTATATGTTAGTCATGCATTCTAAGGTAAATTGATTTATTAATATCAATAGAAATTGTCCATATTGTATGACTTGTAAAAACTGTAATTCTTTCTCTGTAATCAACATCTCATTCAGTCCCTGCTTGTACACAGGATTCTGTTAAATACAAAAACATTTCCGTTTTCTTTTCAGAGAGAGGGACTCCTTATTTGGCTAAATTACAGTTCAGCTAATAGTCAAATTTTAATCGTTAGGATAAAAATGTATAATGTCTGTAATAGAAATAACTGATATTTTAAAGGCGAACTACATATCTAATGTACAAACACAACATTATAAGTTCAGTTAGATATACCATGACACAGCTATAGCCTACCAATAAGTAAAAAATATAATAAAGACTGTGTATTTTTATGCATAAAAACAATTTGTTGTAGCCTATATGAAACAATGGATGAAATTCTAAACAAAGAGAATTCACATTCATTAGCCAACCAATAAACCTGACAAATAAATGCAAGATCAGTGTTCAAAATCATGATCATTCTCTCTACACCCCGATATTTAATCTTTGATCTCTGACATTTGTTGATACAGGCCTAAAGCAGTTTATTTATGAGATAGCTTAATGAGTCAATGGTGAGTAGTAATGATTTACTGATTAAGTGATGATATCCAAATAGTATAAATGTGGGTTCATTTGAAGATAGGATCTCATGTTTGGTGTCTTTCATTCTACAGTACTATTTTAGGCTGATTAACCAGTTTTTCTGTATAAACACATGATGAAAGTGATTTTCTCTCTGCTGTTGTTGTACTCAACGTCACTTCATGCAGAAGAACCTGATGCACCAGAGAAAAATACCAAGCAAAACATCTAGAATGAAATGAGGGATGTCAGAGATATGATAGTTGATCAGAAGGTCATTATAAACATGCTGATGGAAGAGAACTCAGGCAATTATGCGTGTTCCTAACCATTTAAAATGATTTAGCTAGTACTATACATTTAGTAGTATTGTAATCAAGAGGTGGGGCAGTGAGCAATAACAAACGGCACACGTTGCGGTTTCATGCACTTTACAGCTATACGTAGAAGGCCACATCGAGGCAAGTGTCATCCATTTAAGTGAAGACACAAACTTTTAGCTCATTGCAAGTTGCCATGCCCATCATCATAAAAAGTTGGACGTATTGTTGAAGCAGCACTCAAAATATACAACTTTTTGACACAATGTTTACATATTTGGTTGTGTTTGGGTTGATAAGGCCTGCTAAGGTTTGTTGACGCTACACATTAAACTGAAATAGAAAACATTTTTACTTAAAAATATTTAACAAATTAAATTTTAGTGAAATGGATGATTTTTATAATTCTAGGGCTGAGTGAGCGACTGAAGTACACTGAGGCCATGATGGAAGAATTTAAGAATGAGAAAACAGGTAAATCAATATGTGTAATAGGACTATAATATTCCGACTAGATGTTTGTATGTTGGGCCCTTTGACTGATTTGTCATTTTCCGCTGACAGAAGGTCCAAAGGTGGCATTTTCAGCTGATTTAGGGCACCGTGGACATTTAGGTCCCTACGATACTGACATCACACTGACGTTCAATAATGTCTTCACCAATATTGGCAACAACTACAACCCAATAACTGGTAAGTCAGTGCACATTTAATTTCTTCCCTAAAATCATTCCCTATGTTTTTTATGTTATTATGCAATGAAATTACACATTTTTCATAGAACTTGCATAGAATTTTATCTTTAACTCATTCAATTTATTTAGCAATTTTGCATTTGTTTTTTTTCAATGGCAGGTCTCTTCACAGCAACAGTTAAAGGAGTTTACTACTTCAGATTCACAGTATGTAGTCCTCAGAAGTTGACATCTTTGGGTGGATTCTTGTATAGAAATAACGTAAAGATTGTGTCAATAGGTCAATGGCGTAGCCACAATGAGCACTGATATGGATCAAATGCAGCTGTTCTGTAGCTGGAATTTGGTGATGTAGTTAGCATGAAGCTTAACATAGGTTACGCCGTCTATGACAGTACAGATAACCTCAGCACTTTTAGTGGATTCCTCATTTACCCTCTATAGTAGTGTAGTATATATACCCATAGTATCTGGTCCTTCCTTTCACCAACAGAACAAGTGATTTTACAAATTGCCACAACATTTCACAACTTATTTCACAATTTGGTAAAATGGTGTCAACTCTGTTGAGGTAAAACATTGTTTTATGTTATAAATTAACAGAAATTAGGTTATTAATCATTAAAAGGCGTGACTGAAAAAGCCAATATCATTTCAGGTTACAACAGTGCATTCTTGTTGTCCTGACCTTACAGCATCTGCATGTTTGACAAAAGTAAATTATGGAAATTTCCTTCAAAAAATATTATATATCTTACATTTTTAATAACTCGTAATGTACTCATGTAAAATTAATTATTGTTATTATATATTTTAGAATGCTATGGTTCATGTTAAATAGGCATAATTAAATACAAAATGCATTTCTATTGAAGAAAACTCTTTTTTTAAACCCCTCACCACCAATCTCTGATATTTGCTTTGCTAAAGGGTGACATCTAGTGTATTGGAATGATGCATGGTAAAAATACACCCCTTCTGATAATACACAAGCTTATTTATATACAAAATGCATTTTTAAAAACTTATAATAAACAAAAATATGAATTCAAGTCTTTCTACATGATACATGTATTCTTTTTCTTTCCACTATCAAATATAGAACCCTTCTATAAATGCCAATTTTGATATGTATTAACATATATCATGACACATTTATTTTGAGAAGGGTACATAATATACTATATTCTTGAGCAGTATATTTCATATTTCATACATTATCAATTCAAACAAAACAGCACAATTATGCCTTTTATCTTATCTGTATGCTCTGAATGATCATCCATATTTATGTAAAAAATCAAAAATTCCTTATACCTCCACCTATCAATGTGTTTTTGTATAATGTCGGTAATTTTCAGACAGCCCCTTGGCATGGAGAAGAGCTCTCTCTCTCTCTCTCTCTCTCTCTCTCTCCCTTCCCACCCTTCCTAATTTCAGCTGAATTTAGGATGCCACTGACCCAGCACAGGATATGCATATGTGAAAGAGGGTGAGGCAGAGAGGTTGAGAGAGAAAGAGTGACCTAGTATGTATGTGTGTGTACGTGTGAGAAAGAGAAGGAGAGAGAGAGTGCACAAAGCTGAGGACACTGATCAATGCATCTTTGTACTTGCTGCCTCAGCAATCGAAGGTGAGAGCAAATCAAAACAAATCAAAAGCAGACGCCTCCAGAGAGGAGCGAGACGCTGCTGAACGGCATCCAATCAGCATCTGAGGGACCATGATTACTGTCTGCGGAGAGCTGGAGAAGTGACAGGGAAGGCAGGTGCTGTGTTTGAATACAATCTCAAGTGCAGATTTGAGTCATATTAGAGAGACTCCTCGCTGTCCCCACTTACTGGACAACTGGACCTTTTCTGGATACTGAAACCTTCAGATAAACACCTGCAACATGTCGAGAAGATCTGGAGTTCGGGTCTTAAGATGTAAGTGAGGGTAGGTCCTCGTGAATCAAGTGAATGCCTATTGTTTGTGTCTTCATCTCATTTCATCATGTATCTATTAATTAAAATCTCTGAGTTCTGGCCTAGCAGTTCATGCGTGTGTTTTGATCCATCAAGCTGTGGCGCTCATTCGGGCGATGTATGTTCAAATACAGTAGACTGCATTGTTTATTTTCATCGTTAAAGGTATTCTCTATTTTGTCTATTTAGCAAGATAAAAATGTTAGTAAAATCTAATGGAAATATTTACTCATGTACTCCCTAAACTAGGAGGTTTCTTAGTGAGGGAGTGAGTTTGGGCTGTTGTTATGTTGTCACATGTGGTGCCACCCAGAGGGGTCAATTTGACATCCACAACTGATCATAAAGAGAGAGACTGAACAAAATGATGATGTGAAATCACGTTGAAGGCTGAGAGAACGTATGTGTTCAATAATAATGAGATGAAAGGATCTGACGAAGTTAGATTTTACTGATGACAGTACTGTAAGCATGTTCATTGTGTGACTTCAAAGTTTTCATGTCATATTGATTCTTCACATCATATCTCTTTATATTTGACACCCACACGTTGACTTTTGGTTTGACGATTGGGACGTTGTAATAACTTCTGTATTCTGTATTTGCAAAAAGCTTTTCCTGAAATTTTAAATTGATTATGTTTCCTCAATTGTTTTTCTCATGGGAACCACTGGCTGATCCTCAGTGATGTTTGGTTTTACTACCCTTGTACGACATTTAGTCCCCACAATGTAGGCAAAACATGACCCACACACAGGTTTTTGAAATAGTGGTTCATTAGAAAACTATTGTCACCCGTTGATTAAAACGGTCTTTGTCAGAAGATTGCAGAAATTATCAGATGCCCAAGGTGGGTTGGAAGAGCGAGAGAGAGAGAGAGAGAGGGGGGAGAGATAGCCAGGCTGGCAGGGGTCCAGGTGTATCAGCGGAAAGGAGGGAGAGAGTCATGTCAGAGCAGAACAAAACGTTTAGCAGTGTGTGAAATATTTAATTAGTCACCACACACATACACACACCTATGTTGACAAGGTTAAACTCGAAGCAAACAGACCACATATTCTCTTTATTTGTGAAAACTTAGTTTATTGAATAATAGATCAGAGGTGATCAAATCTGCAAAATCATATGTAGTGATCTCTCTTAAGATTCAGGATTAAAAGAAGCTTTATTGGCCTTATAAAACAAATTTTACATTGTCAAAGCACAAGAAAATTAAACATAAACATTCTGCACAAATACAGATTAAGATAAAAATGAAATAAAAGTGTATACAGTAAGTATATATACAGAGAGTTTGGATGAAAGTTCTGAGTGAGGGTGACAGGATCCTTTCCTATAGTGTCAGTTTGTGTGTGTTGTGTCAGTGTTTTGTTATGTTGAGCTGGTTGTTCTTTTGTCATGGCAGGACTTGACATATCCTGTAAATATGTAATATATGTAAATATATAAAAACAGAAATAGAGTACAGTTTAAAGATTTACAATAGCAAAATATACATTTAAGTGTCAGAATAAAGGGATATAATAATTTAAGGTTCTGTACATACGTTGGAAACATCAGGTCAGGGCAGATTCAATGTTTTCTCTTTTGTTGTGACTGGCAAACACATATTGTGCAGCTAACACACAGCAGTCCTTGTGTTCTCCTAACAGATACGGCAGTTTCTCATCTCGCCAGTTTTCTCGTCTTCAAACGTATGATGTACTTGATCTTTCCATTAAACTTTGTCCGTATATTCATGTATTTTGTGCATTCTGTTAGGAAATGGAGTTCTCAGTTGTTTGAATTGTCAGAGTGGACACAGTCTCTGGTCCTTTGGCAGCCATGTTTGTCTGTGTCTGCCCGTCTCTATAGTGAGCATATGTCCACTGAGTCTGTATCTTGTCAACGTGGCTCTTAGTTATTTATCTATCACTGTGTACAGATAGTCTGCCATACTGTATTCTCTCTTTAGGGCAAAATAAAAATTATTTCACTTTGTTTGGGTTTCCCTATGAGTGATATAGTTTTGTTTCATTTGTGTTGAAATTTGGTTGAGTGTGATTTTGTAAGTATTCTTGTGGTTGAGACCATTTGTAGATGTTAGGATTGAAATATCAGAACTGAATCTCTGGACGAGCTAACAGAGAGGATTCATTTCTTTGCTCATCTCTTGGTGTTCGAGGGCTTTATGTCTCTCTCTCTCTCTCTCTCTCTCTCTCTCTCTCTCTCTCTCTCCCTCTCTCACTCTCACAGAAACACACACACACACTAACACAAATACTTTATTTAACTCTATTTGATTTCACCCTGTCCTCTGAATTTCACTTTGTGCTTTTCTCTCTCTCTCTCTCTCTCTCTCTCTCTCTCTCTCTCTCTCTCTCCTTCTCTCACTCTCACAGAAACACACACACACACACTAACACAAATACTTTATTTAACTCTATTTGATTTCACCCCGTCCTCTGAATTTCACTTTGTGCTTTTCTCTCTCTCTCTCTCTCTCTCTCTCTCTCTCTCTCTCTCTCTCTCTCTCTCTCTCTCACCTTTTCTGCTTACTGTCTCCAAATTGGACTCATCTAGTTTAAGTAAGAAGGTCTTTTGTTTTTTCTATTATCATGCCTTGCTTTCTGAAACAGCACTGTCATTATTGAAGCATTGCAAGAGTTTTTGTTGGCATCTTACTTCTTATAAAGGATTGCACCTCGACTTTTGCAAGTCTGCTCTTTCAACTTGTGTCTAGATATACTGTACTTCTTTCTGCATGCAGTAGCAGATGGTAGCGTCTTTTGTATATGGGTCATTCTCTGAAAAGTGAGACATTGGTATGCCGTGTATGTCTTCATGACTTACTGGTATCCTGATGTAATTATGTAGATTTGATAATTTGCTTAGTATACAATGAAAAATAAATTGAAAAGTTAACTTTTGTGATATCTGTAAAAGTTAATTTTTATTGAAATATTGAAATACTTCAATTTGCATGTCTTCATTCATTTAAATTGGTTTATATATAAGAGTTAATTTTCAAGAACAGATCATATTGCAAAAACATCATGCTTTTGTATTGCGTATTCCAATTATCATCAGTCAATCTGCAGTTGGGTTGTTTCTATTTAGTGTTAAATATATAAAAAACATCTAACTACACAATAAAACATGATGACCATTGATTTAAGATTATCTGTTTTTGCAAATAAACTCCTCATATAAAATATGAAACATTTGTAACTATGCTTGGTATTAAATTTGAGCAGGCATTGTTTTTATGTCATTATTTAAGAAAGATCTACTCCACCATAAATAACGTGGACTCCAAACATGAAAACAAGTGATATTAAGTCCGTCTGTCTTCCTTTGTCATGACATTTGGTCAATCAATGGACTTAACTTAACAGTTATCTTCTTCTTCCCCTTAGGTGCATTATAGTTGTCAAACGCATCGATTTATACCCAATTCTGCCTGAGCCAGATATACTTGAGATGGGTAGACGGGCAGCTGACCACACTACCCCTGTGCCAGTTCTTGGAGAACCTGCGCTGGTAGGAACACGTGGTTGGAGGACAGTGGCAAATGAGACCAGAAGTATGGCAGCTCTGACAATGTCTCATCATTGTAATATTGGAGTGCAGACGTCGCCTGCGATACGAAACAATCAGTCTTATCTGGAGGCCAAACAAATGGACACAATCATGCCACCTAATGGCCACCTTCCAAATGAGGCTGTGATGAATGACGAAGGTGGAAAAGACAAAACAAAAAGCATCATTAATAATAGAAAGAGTTTGGAGAACAAAATTAAAAAGGGTGTCACTTTTGAAGGACTGGAAAGTGATATTTCTTTGCATACAAACAGACAAATTAAATCCAGTCCTGTAGTGAGGGGCGTAGCTACCAGCAAAGTAAAATCCAAGTGGAATTGTCACATTACCAATGGGAGTGTGGTTGACTCTGAAGTAATGGGTGGGATCAGTAGTGATGTCACCGAAGGGGTGGAGCCAGCTACAGGACAGAAACCTCCTCGCTCTCGAAAGGAAATGTTAACCTTATGCTCCATGTCCATCTGCAGCACTTGTGGAGGAAGGCAGAATCCGGTTCCTCCTGCACTTTTCAGCCAAACCAAGACAATTACCCCACCAACTTCAGTTGGTTCTTTGGGATCTCCACTTTCGCAGTTCCATTCATACATGCAAATTGAAAGACAAATTGATCGGAGTACTGCACGGTCAGACCAGCATCCCATCACCCCAAACCTTCATCCCTACCTCAATGTGAACATAAACAAAAACTGGCCATTATCTCTTCTGACTGCTCAGCAGAGTGAAGCATCAAACCTTACTAATCATCATACGGTCAAATGGGAATCTTGTGCTGACACACACATTAATCTCACCGGTCACACATCAGTTCCACAGACACACACACTCGCTGTTAGTGTGATAGAGGACAAAACTCCGTCAAGGGTGGTAAACGCACCTTTGAACCGGAACAATCAGAAGCCTTCTGCACATCTAAACACATGTCCACCAAGACCCCCTCTGACTCCGCACCCTACCCACGTGCCCAAAGATGGCCTCACTCAGAAACCAGTATCAAGTACAGAGGTGACCAGCACACCACATGTGAACGCACACCTCAGATCAACTAAACAGTCCAACCTAAATGAGAAACAGCTAAACCAAGAAAACCAGCCGGCACCCTCACAGTCTGAATCTCAGAGCATACACAAACCACAGAATAAGACACACATCAAACCTTTTCAATCCTCAGTAAAACAACAGATATTCGCTCAAACCAACCCGAAAGCCGAAACTACCACTTGCGCATTACAAAACCAGAAACAACATAGTTTAAAAAATACAAGCATAAAAAATACTAGCACACTTTTTAAATGCTCTGATACATTACAGTCAAATCAGATAAGCACAGATTCCAAATCGAATACTAAATCCTCCACATCTTTTCATTTACATTCAAACGTTAAACATCAAACTACATCGCAGAGTTGTGCAAATAAAGGTGTCATATCCCCAAATGCTTCCATTGTACCAAAACAGAATCAATTCCCTAACGGGTTACACTTCAAATCTGACACGCACTCTAAACCGTCGATGTTCTCGCACACGAGCATTAAGCCTCAAAACGTCACGCAAATCTCTACTGACAAAGACACAGAATCCTCGGCCGCCTCTCCTCCTGAATTACATTCACAAGTTCCATTGGTAAATCACACACATACACACTCAGGGCCTCACAGAGAAGTACACTCGTGTTGTCATGCGTCGATGCACGCCGACACAAATCCATCTCAAAACGCGTCTTCGCACACGAACACACACAAGCAGCCTTCCCAGACATCCTCTCATGCCAGCGCTCACAGAAAACACACCAGCAGCGCATCCCTGCGGGGTATAACCTCAAATAAAGCCACGCTGTCATATCCCCACCCTGAGTCAAAAAGCCAGAATGACACTCAATTGTTTTTACATGACCCAAATACGACAGCCCATCACCAGGCGCCATTTACAACACAAACAATCGACCATCAAAACCTCTCAAATGCATTTACAGCCACTCAGACTAAGGTGGAGAATCAGTCGCACACCAAAGAATGTTCCCGAACGAGCCCCGGGGTCAAAACAGCCTCGCACTCTCTATGCGTTTATTCAAACGCACAGTGCAGGCAGACAGAGCCCGAAGTTCTCAGACGTTCTGTCCTAAATCCGCTGAGTAATGGCACTCTTGAGTCCTCATTACTGGCCATTTCATCCACTAGGGCTTTTCCTCCAACTGACTCAAACGCCAAGACTGGATTTAAGTCTTTGAGTGACGAGTCAAGGATTCAAGGGAACGCTAAAACAACAGAACCAGATCATCAAACGATCAATGCCTCGCAACCCAAACAACCACTTAGGCCTCCAAACAAACCACCCCCTTCTATGACCCAGAGAGCACAAATCGCACCTCCAAAGCCTTCATCCGCACCTCCACCAGCTCCCGTTTTTACATTTGTAATGGAAGACTCTGACAACGGCCCAAATGCAGTCTCTAATCGACACCCGCTTCCATCACCCTCAGACAATTCGCCCCGAAACTTGTCCCTCGGACACGCGCCTATGCAGCACAAACAGAATGTTGATAGTCTTAAGAATGCCAAAGCACAGATGGAGTTTCATTCCGGTTCCATCTCACAGGCTGTTGGGTCCGTCTCAAATGAACGGTGTTCCCTAACGCACGACCACCCTCCTTCTGCTGTCCGGTTGCTACCCGCATCGCCCCAATGCAGCAGACCACGAGACAATAAGCAAAGATTAGAGACAGTGGAGGTGAATCTGCAGGCCAACAAGGAGAGAATCACAACTCTGCTCAACATCATCCAGGACTTGGAGATGAGCCATGCGCTTAGCAAAGGGTGAGAGACAGAGAGAGTTTCTAAGATTAGCAGATAGTAGACAAGTGCGAATGGAGGACAGGATGTGTTAGAGGTAATTGTAATAAATATCCAGAGTGGTGCTGCTATGAAAGAATGCATTTGTGATTTAATTTTATGTAGATGTAGTTTTATCTGAAAGGGCAGGTCAATAATTCCTGTAAATTAGCAGTTTTTAGCAGGACACTGACTGCATTTAAAGAGACTGTATGAGTTAGTAGAGGGAAAATAAGTAAATAAGTTACAATAATAAAATTAGTGTGCCAAAATTAAAGTCAGTACACTTGTTATGTTTTAAGAGAATAAAGTGAACACAAAATAATGGAGAATAAAATAATACTGAAAATAGAATCCAGTCTGTTTCTAGATTAAACTATCTGAAGAATAAACCTTCAAGAAAATAAAAGTGAATATATTATTACAATATTAGGTTAGACTTGCATCATTAAACTTAAACATTGCCTTTAGAAAACGTGTCAAATTATACATAATAAAGAATATACTTACATAATGAAATATGTTTTTATCTTATAACTCCATTTGACCATATGTAAAATTAATACATTTAATTAAAACCCTTATAAGAAACTAATTAAAATGGACTATTGTTCACAGTTAAGCCCACAAATAATTGAATTGAAAAGTTTTTGTTTTTGTGGAAGCATAATGAATGTATTGTCAAAATATAACAAGTTTGTTTAATTGTATTAAAGTATTTACGTACACAATACAATTTTACCATTTTTAGGTTGATTTATAATCTATACTCTAAAATAGATGTGCTAATTTTAAGAAATGGATTTGTGTTATTTATTTAACACATTTTTACCCAGTTTCACAGACACAACTTAATTTAAGCCAGGACTATGCCTTAGTTGAATTAAGATATTTATTTCGCTTTTATAAAAATGCCTTAGAAATGGACATTACTGGTGTGCATCATGAGACTAAACAATGTCACCGATATGTTTTAAGATATTTCTGGGCAAGTTAAAATCAGTTAAAAAAGGTCAAACTGTAATTTAAGCCTGGGACTAGCTTTAAGCCTTGTCTGTGAAACCGGGCCTATGTGTTACTTTTAATGTTGATTTAGTTGAAGTAACACAAAACACGTTGTCCCAAGAAATAACACAGTGATTTGTTTATGTGTGTTGCTTTTAAATGGTTTTGCAGTGTAAATAATAAACCAAAAACATATGCATAAATTAAATTAAATTAAATTAAATTAAATTAAATTAAATTAAATTAAATTAAATTAAATTAAATTAAATTAAATTAAATTAAATTAAATTAAATTAAATTAAATTAAATTAAATTAAATTAAATTAAATTAAATTAAATTAAATTAAATTAAATTGATTTAATTAAAAATATGTTGTACATTTTCCATTTATATCCTATCCCTGTTGCTCCCTTTGTAGTCGGAGATGTTTTCGTACTGGCCAAGACCTAAGTGACTGTCCCACTTGTCAGAAAACTGCGTGTGCCGTCTACAGGTGACAACCACCATAAACACAACACACTACAAGAGAAACGTGCTCTTTAATGCCACCTACCTTTCACTTTCTACCTCACACCCTCTTTTCTGATGCTGTGTTTGTTCTAGTGTGGAGTACGATTTCCGTCAACAGGAAAGACGATTCAAGGATTTATTCCAGAGCCTGTGCCCTCGATCCCCAGAGAGAAGAAGAGATGAAGGATACGAAGGATCTCTTTCTTTACTCGCCACACTCATTCAAAACCACAAATTACATCAACTCAGCATCAACATTATGAGCCAAACGCAATCTGATAGTCAGAGTCAGCCTCAGATTATTTCTCAGATTAAGTCTCAGATTCAAACTCAGTCTCAGACTGAGAGTCAGCCTCATACTATTTCTCACAGTCAGACTCAAAATCAATCTCACATTATTTCTCATAGTAAATCTGAGATTCAATCCCGTAGTCAGTGTCAGATGATGCCACAGATTACATCTCAGGCTCAGTCTCAGATTATCTATCAAATTCAGTCTCAGAATTTGTCTCAGACACAAGCTCAATATCCGATTATGCCTCCGTTTCAGTGTCAGCCTCAGATCGAATCTAACCCCCAGAATCACCCACTGTTGAAAGACAAAATCAAAAGAAAGAAGTTATACAGAAAGCTGTTCGGCTGGCTACCCCGCAAAATCCAAATGAAGTGACTACGTCAGGCCAAGTGTCTGATTTTCATGCATGACTTTCTACCCTCTGGTTTGTGAAGTCTCAACCCTTTTTGGTTTTAAGGCAGTATGAAGTCTGACTTATCTTTTTTGGAATGGAGCAATATTCCCTGACATTCTGTGACTGTGAACTGCCTTGCCAAATACCGTGCAGCATTACCATTACAATTGAACTATAAATGCACCAGAGTTTGGAATACCATGACGCTTGCTGTGACTAAGCATAAAGGGCTTCCCCCCTCAAAATAAGGCGTGATGTGAAATTGTTGAACACATCACTTCATTTATGATCTTACAAGAGGACAGCTATCATGTGCTAGGGGTAAAAAAAGTGTGATGTTTTACATGACATGACTGACATGTGGAGCTTCAGTGAATGAATTTTAGCAAAATAAAACGCAAGTTCAAAGTTAAGCAACAAAGAAGGTCTTTGGCATCTTTTCTTCCAAATAAAATGTTCATAGTCACTCTAGTTACTCTTACATTTAAAGATATGATATGCTTGCAGCAGGAGAAGGGACGCATGTTTGAGGTCTCCAAAGCCCAAAACAATATATGGCCCTATAGTTTTCTTAAAGGCTTTGGAAGTTGATCGATGCTTGGTAGGGGGAGATCTGCGAACCATAAAGAACTTCAAATTTTGCTTCCTCGACACACTCATGGCTATCTATGTAACCGCACTTTTAAATCGACTCTAGAGCTGTTCATGCCCTGCTAGCTTTCTTTGATTAATAAGCTGCTGCCAGGGGCTATGCACTATTTTGGACTAGATTCTGTCTCAGCCTAGAATCTACAAAAAAGTAAATCTCTGCAGTGCGTGTAATGTGACAGTAGACCCAAATGTCAGCATCCCTTTACAGCAGAGCTCAAGGGTAGGGTTCTTTCTCCGTATCAAAGAGCAAGTGGACCTCACAGCTACCCCTCAGAGAAGACCTGTACCTTGAGCTATTCTAATACACTCCCATTATACGCCATGACACACAGCAAACCAAAAAGGGCAGAATTAATAACCAAGTCAAGACCTGACCTGTGTGTGAGTGTGTGTCAGCAAGATGAGGTCACTTTCATGATGCCTCCTACAAAAAGTACTTTGGTAACATGATGGTTTTAGATGATAATATAACGCTACTTTGATATTTTGTACTTCATGGTAATTCAATTCCATGGTGCTGACATGGTAAATCTAGTTCTATGGCACTTTTTAGGATTTTTTGAAAAGGGTTTTATGCTGTTTGTGAAGATGAAACTGTAATTATCTTGTATAATGCATGATTTAGTTAGATGATTAATAATTTATAGTGTACTTTCAGGCTGTTTTGAGATTAAAAGGGTTTGTAGCTGTTCCAATGTTCATAACAGAAACTGATGATGAAATTTGCAACTGCAAAGAGCAATTGTATTAGACTTGCGTGTTAACCAGAGCATCATAGAGTGCTGGGAAATCATACACTGCAAATCATATCAGACCTCAGCTCGAAACTTGTAGTGACAGGCTACATCTAAATTTTTCAATTGGTTCAAAGTTCTGTAAGTTTAAGGAACAGTGTGTTACCACACTTGATAATTTGCACTTGTGCCGACTGAAAATCTATGTATATATATATAATGGCTAAATCTATATATATATATATATATATATATATATATATAGTCACAATATGTTTTTTGAGTGTGTTTACGAAAAACTCTCTAAAAACTGTTGTGTTTGCATAAAACGGAAGTAGAAATTGTCTTTTTTTCATATCCTGACGTGTACCCAAGTGAAACGACTTCTGCAATGACCAAAAATGTAAGACTGGACTTGATTTCATCCACTGACAACTGATTGGATCGTTTGAAAGGAAAAGATTTGAATTCCAGTTTGCAATCTGTTTGTCATTGTAGCCCCGCCCACGCGCCATACCTTTTGACCAGAAGTCAAGAGATGTTGTTTCGAGAGAGGGAGGAAGTTTTCGTTTTTGATTAAAGATTACAAGTGCAGATGAATTTAATAATGATGTGCAGGGATAAATAATTTATGATAAATACTTCACCACTGCGTGAAAACAATTTGAGTGATAATTTTTAATTGCATGCAGACTTTAAAATCAGCACAATCTATCTTTAATTTAACACATCTGTGTGTCCAAGGACAACACATTTTGTTACTTTGAATTCAACCTTATATTGCGCCTTTCATTTATTTAACACAGAATCAACACACAATCACACTGAATTTGTTAAAATTCCATGACGCAAAGAAATGCTATCAATTAACTCATCCTATTTGCGAGTGAACATTTTATATGTGTGGCCATCTAAAGAGTGTGTATCCATTCTTTAAACTGAAGATAGTGCTGGAGCCTTAAAATTACTTTTGTTGTCTAAAAGTAGTATTTTATCCATTCATTTACTGTAAAACCTATTAAGACCTACAGTATGGATTCTTGAGTATATACACTAAGTTTATGCTACACTGGAATTTAAAAAGTATAAATCTCTTAGAATCCTTTATGGATAACGGCAATTTGTGAAATCCCATTAGTGTTCTGCACACATTTAATGGAGATTTATTTTGTCTATAGGTTCTTGAAAATGTGAGTCGACATTACAGTAAGTATCAAATTGATTAAACCCTACATGTCCATTCTTGTCCACCATATTAGACAAATGTAATATTTGCCCCAAAACGTCACTTCCCTAAAAAGCAGACATGCCTCTGTGAGTTTTATGGAAAAAAAAAACATGTGTTATAAGATGTATTTTCTCTGGGCTATCCTGATTTCGCCAAGTGGTTGATGTCCTTAGGGCGACATCATGTTGACCCTGGGACAACATTAAAATCAACCAATAAGATTTCAGAAATAAGTTTACAGTTTATTTTAAGTTTAATCTTACAACCAGGATATGGTGCTTCTAGACTGTTGTCCTTAGGTCAACAAAATATGTTGCCCTGATGACATCATCCACTTGGCAAAATCGGGTTGAGCGTTTTCTCTGACCCCTCCCAGGGGAGATTGTGTCTGTGGGGGGGACAGGAGATTGTTCTACCCCCCCTGTTTTTCCCCATTGGGGTTGAGATCGGAGCAGCATGTGTCTCTGGAGATATGAGATCGGCCTTTGCTAGGATGACAATATGATATGACAGATCCCAGTGGAGGGCCACTGCTCACACATTTAGAGTCACACACACATGCACACACATACTGTATGTGCTCGCAGAAACACAAAAAATGCACTCACAGAGAGACAAAGATGCACATCCACAAACAGTGGCTAAAATTAGGTGACGAAGTCCATCACTGTGTTTGGGTCCAGTATAAATTTGTGTTCTTCTTAATGTTTGCACATTTTCTGGGTTTATCAAGGCATATTTAGCACCTTTTTTTCTTATAATCAACATAAAACCCATAATGAGTTCATCAAAAGCAAAGTCGATGCAAAGTCCCATCATGATTATGTATTTTTATTTGTAAACACAACAATACAATGACATTTTATGTATTTTAGTAATGACTCATATTAGTAATCTTTTCAGACTAACAGTTGCTCCATTGAAGAGGCTGACCTGAAATCTGTTTGTATCTCACTGATTCCTCTACTCTAAATATCTCCGAATAATCCCTGAAAGATTTGACAGGCCTGGGGGTTGATGATAGCTTAGGGTTACGGCTCCAAGCTGTTTCTGGAGAGGTTGTACTTTTGGTGCCAAGGTCGCTAAGACGTGCGGATAACAAACAGTTGAAGAGTCATTGAAATCACAGTCCTCCTGTGTCACCGTTTTGCAGCATTTAACCTCACGCTGCTTCAGTGGAATGCGTCAGTAGAGCATACGTCACTCTAGTTAAAACCATCTGTTTAAATATATTACTGTCTTGTTTGTGATGCGAGTGAGTAGTTTTCTTTAAAGACACCTTGTTATTTGTTACAAGCAACCTTTAGTTACAGTGATGATTCACCCAGAATGGAAATTGTTGGTCATTTACTTATTTTTGTGTGTTGTGACTCGTGACATCATATGACTTAATTTGTCTGATACTGCAACACCAGTGTGCGCTGCACACATGTCGAATGAGGTATCTATGAACCTATTATCAATGGACTAGTTGCACATGATGGCGGCGGTAAGCTTTTGCGAAGCCAGAGTCCTATAATATCCGGTAGAATCATACTATCGAGTTGTTTTAACTTAACATAATGTAAAGACGATCCGTCATATCGCTTATATATTACCTTTTTCTTTTTTATCTTAAAAACACTTGTATTTGCTGGCAAAAAAATCCTTCTTTACCCTACAGTGTTATACGACCGGAAATTCTGGTGTCCCAAGCTCACCTGTGCCATCTTGCAACTAGCGAATTGTCTGAGCTCATGTAATTGAATGGAGGTGGGGACTAATTTGCAAAATACTTAATGAATATTAAATATTAAAGAATACAAGGGTGTAAATTTACATTTGTTTTAAGGCATACAACATTATTATCATAGGAAAAAACTTTTACATATGCTATTTTAATCCTTAAAGATAAGTTTTAAGTGATGCAATTATCAAATGCAGTGTGGCTTTAATAGCTCTATACCTGTAAAGCCTATTTAAAGGGTCAGTTTACCCCAGAATGTAATTTCAAACATGACTGACTTTGTGTTCTGCAGAACACAAAAGAATATATTTAAAAGAATGTTTGTAACCAAACAACATTGGCCCCTTGACTTCTGTTATATGTACCCAAAACCACTCATACATTTCTCAACATATCATATCTTGTGTGTCTCAGAAAATGGATTCAGTTCTGCTCAGGTAAAGGTAAATTTTAAATTTAGTCCTGCCCTGAGCCAGATATTTTACTGAAAAATGTCAACAAAGTTCACACTAAAGAATAATTTCAGATTTTCTAAAAATAGCCCAGGGCAAAAGTTTACACGCCCCTGATTCTTAATACTGTGCGATGTTACCTAAACAATCAATGACAGTTTTTATGTTTAGTCATAGTTGTTTAAGGGTTTCTTGTTTGTCATGAGTCATTAGACTGTCCACTGATCTTCAAAACAATCACCCAGGTCCACAATCTTTGCTTTTTCAGCGTTACTGGACATTTGACTCATATCCAGCAGTAACTGTATGATGTTGAGATTCCTCTTTTTACATTGAGGACAATCAAGAGACTCATACACAACTATTACAATAGATAGAAACATTCAGTGCTGCCCACAAAGTCAACATCATTCATTTAAAGTCAGGTGGGTGTAAATGATTTTGGTGAAAATTGTTAATGTTTCAATTAAACATCTTATTTTACACTCATCTGACTTTAAATGAATCTTGTTGATTTCTGCAAGAGGTGTGTAAACTTTTGAGCAAAGCTGTATACTGCTTTTGAATGACATGAGGGTGAGTATGTCAGTATTTTTATATTTGGTTGAACTTTACCATTTAAATTCCATTCCATTCCATTTTCTACCGCTTATCCGAACTACCTCGGGTCACGGGGAGCCTGCGCCTATCTCAGGAGTCATCGGGCATCGAGGCAGGATACACCCTGGATGGAGTGCCAACCATTTAAATTGAAATATTAAAATATTATATCCAGAACCTGTATGTGTGATTTGTTTTACAAATCCACAAAATAATTAGTCAAATAGAGCTCTACCAACGGGAGAAATCTGTTTATAATTTTATTTTAAAGCATTTTCATTTTACTTTTATTACTTTATCACTTTTATTTATTCATATTTAATCATTGTGATCAACAGTGAAGGACTTTTTGTTTCTTATAACTATGTTCTCTGGGAGACTTGCTATTGAGTCAGTTAACTATTCCATTGTTTGCTCTCGGACTTAATTTTATCTCAAATCTGCAGTTTATCTTTGCGGTACACAATCTGAGAGCAGACGGAGGAGGTTGTGGAGGTCTAGAGTTGCTAGGTGACTCCAGACAAGGTCAGAGAACAGACGTGGCTAGAGATCCTTGACATCGAGCTTAGCGCTGTGCTTGGGCTGGCTAATGACAGGCAAAGAGTAGTGGCTCCTCCTGGCCTTATTCGCACACACACGCACACCGATGAGAATGATATACTTAGACAGGATCTAAGCACCAGAAGATATTTTCAATCCCTGTTAATTGGCCCAGAAGAGGCACTGAGCGAAAATAATCCATCTGACAGGAACCGTCCTTCAAACAAAAACGCTCATGCGACACAGATGCTAAAATCCGAGTGTTTAGATACAAACAGGCTCATTTTGTAGAGGGTCACATTTCAGATGTTTCACGTAGCACACTGAAAACACACTGTGTTTAATGGTTTGATAGTGTCTTTGTGCAGTTGATGTTTTGAATAGGTAATATACTGCTTGTTTGAAACTGTTGATGTTATAGATTTCTGGCTTTTGTCATCAGTTTCTCTATTGTTTTTTGACAAGTGACAAAACAAAATGTAGGTCACTACATTATACGCTGTAAAACAAGCAAGATCTACATAATGTTTGGAACGATAAAAGCAACTGTAAACGCGCAAATGAAAATGTGCTGTGGTATAAAGGTATGTTAGTCTTTATATAAATGCATTGTTTTCTCATTCCTTTGTTTATTTATTTATAGACACAAGGGAAAACAAGTTTGAGTTTCAATTTATTTGTGTTATTGACACCTTGATTCTGTTGTATTGTAGATCTACAGAGTTAATAAGTGTGACATGCTGATAATCTTCTCATGTCGAGCATCATCAACACCAGCAACATCTGTTGTTTAGCCTTTAGCACACTCACTTTAGGAATATATTTCAGCACTTTTGTGACTCATAAAACTCATATCATATGCCTCAATTCTTATCAGTTCACACTGCATGCACCTAATTACACAGATAAAATAAACATATCACAAGAATTCATCACCAGACTGTCAATCATTAAGGCTGATGTCAAACACCTTATCAACTAATAATTAGCAAACTTGCAAAACTGTTGTGGATGTGTGTGTGTGTAATCCTTATCATTTTGATTAAAAACACACCACGTGCGCAAACAGAACATAATAGCGCATAGGCAGTGCGTAAGCAGAATGTGCAGTGCGTAAGCAATACGTAAATCTCTAACTGACAGTTTTTCTTATGCATAAACATATGCTGTGAGAAGAGTTATCAGAACTAGAAAAATGTAAAGCAAAACTATGTGGGTTGCATAATTTTGGGGGAGGGTTAATGAAGACCCTTATAGAAAGGCAAATTCACATGAGAAAAAAATGTGTGAACACATAATATGTCTTTTGAAAGGCTTTTGTGAGAAGCCTATGTGAATTTTTCATTTAAAAAACCCTTGGGGTTTGTGAAAAAATCATCAAATCACCAACAGTATATATATATTTTTTATAAAACGGTAAAAGTAACTATATATGGAAAAAAGTATTGAGGAGCCCCATTCCAATAAACATGTTTATCTTTTCAATTTATGCCAATCAAAACCAATATTTATGCTATACCATACCACACCACACCATATTAAAGGACCAACTTTGTTGTAACCGTTTTGAAAGGGATTCTGAAATTACTGAAGCCATATTCACAATTTACAAGTGATGAGAGTTAGGCTCAAATGTGTTCAGGTCTGGGCTTTATACAGACCAGTCAAGTTCTTTAACACAAAACAGAATCAATAATTTATTTTTGAAACTTTATGCACAGGGATATTGTCATGTTGGAATGGAAAAGGGCACTGACCAAACTGTTGCTCTAAAATTACAAACAAACAATTCTCTTGAATATAAATTTACTGTATGCTCTACCATTAAGATTTGTGCTCACGGAAATTATTAAAGTCAACCTGTTCATTAGACCCCCACAATCCCTTAAATAAAGTATACTTATTTAAACCCAGAGACTTACAGATTTTACACTTGATGATATTTATAACATTATGTCACAGACTGTAGCTTCTCTGTTATAGACAGTATACATTGGCGCCATCCCCAGCAATAATTGCTCCATTACCCATTGATTGTAAATGTTGATTTCATTGCATAGACATCAAAGCTGCATACAGTACAGTCCGAAACAGTAGCATGTTGTACCGTGAGAAAAGCAGAAATAAGGTAGAGTGTTTAGTGATAAGATAAAGACGAAATAACAGATTGTAAATCAAGAGGCAGAGAGGGAGTGGACAAGAGGTGAAGGGGGCAGAAACACAGAAGTATGGGACATCATACTGTACAAGCAGTGTGAATACCAACTCATACAGGAATCTGGAGTTTCAACACTGTGACTGTGATCCACGTGCAGAATGTGAGTTCTATGGACTTTCACTAATATAACAGTAGGACAAGCTTTATTTTTAAATCCACAAGTTCAACATATAATGAAAATATCGCCTTCTATGACCCATTTTAAACATTCAAATGTTAAAGAAGTTAGAAGAGTGATTCTTAGAAATAACGGTTCGTAAAATGTTCTTTGTCAGGCTGTTATTTGTTTTTCTAAGCATAGGTTCGAAAAGGGACAAACTCAACAGTTGGGTTAAACTAACCCAGGATTTGACACAACAACTGGTTAAAACAACCCACCATTTAGGGTTGAAACAACTCCACATTGATTTACAACCCATGGTTGGGTTCATCCCTTTTTGACCCAAGGCTGGATTGAGAATAACCAAAAATGGTTCTTAAATGGCATTACTGGCAAGATCCCTTTTAGTATCTTTATTGTTTTAAGAATATGTTCAAGATGTCATATACATGGCTGAGCATGTGTCTCATGCTTCGGAAAATCTGCAGATTGCTGTCCTATTCGTAATTCAAAGCCAAGACGCTAAACAGTGGATGGATGGAATGCAGAAAGAATTGTTTGACGTGAGACCACACACCAAGAATCTGTCATCTGCATTTGTTTCTATAAATTGTGAATGGATATTCGGTACATTTACATTGTCTTATATTTAGGCTTTTAATTTTGCATGTGGTTTGTTATTAGATTAGATTGATAGTCCAGGTGGTGTAAAATAAATATTTGTTTTTTTTCTTCTCCTGGCAGACTCTTGATTTACTGTTAATCAAGTGAATAATATTGGAGATATTCCTCAGATCATTCATTTATTTGAAGATGATTCAATGTGTGCACTGCACAATCTTCTTTGCATGTAAAAAAGAAAATGGCATGTAAAATGATATTTGTTTCACCTGTGTATGAGAAAAAATCTGATCTTTTGACATCTTAGTGGACACAAAGCAAATAATTATAAAATATGCTATATAACATTATGTGGTGTTCATGGAAACCTTATTCAACCCATGTTTCTACACTGCAAAGAATGCTTAGTAAAGTGTTTAATTGTATCGTCGCTATTGGCTTACCTCTGTCTTGCAATAATCTTTGTGAGCAAACCTCGCAACCTGCCATTTTTAGACCTATGTAAAATGGAAATGCTTGTTCTTGTGTAAACACTTTCCTGTGGTAACAAGAGAATGGTTAGGAGATAGGGAATCTTTAAGTGAAAGTTCTCCAAAAAATGGAAACTATGTTATCATTTACTCACCCTCTTGTCATTTCAACCCGTATGGCTTACTTTCTTTTGCATAACACAAAATAATACATTTTGAAGAATCTTGGTAACAAAACAATGGTGGCACCCATTCCCTTCTATTGTATGTACACGAAACAATGCAAGTCAATGGGTACCATCGCTGTGTAGTTAACCACATTATTCAAAATATCTTTTGTGTTCTGCAGAAGAAAGTTAGTCATACAGGTCTGAAATGACCGAAGGGTGAGATGATGACAGCATTTGTATATTTGGATGACCCTTCATTTTAAGTAGTGATACACACTAATAAACCACTTTGAATTAAAACATTTATTTGCATAGCACAATATACACAGTTCATCAATTTGTTCATGTTGGTTTGGTTTCGCATTGATGTAAATGTATTTCTTTTAAAATTAGTCCATGGCTTTTTACAAAACCATTGTGGTGGTAAAAGATTATTCACTTATCAGTGCTGGAAGTGGGTTATTGTAAATTATGTCATTTATGCCCCATTTTCCCCGATAAGTTACCACTGATACAATTATTGTGGCTCCCAAATGGGCCTGATGTAAAGCCAACTGGATTTTATGAAGGATCAGCAGCAACCATTTAAATGAAATTATACAAAATAAAAATGATTATCTTGAACTTCTCAGTCCCAATGTTGTGGAGGGATATTCCTTATTATCCCTTTACATGGGTGATGGAATCAATTCCACTTATTTAATGAGGATGTATCAAAAAACCCAAACGGATCTGAACTTGTTGCACTTTTTTGACTTCATGTCAATATTACAGACAAATATAAACAATAACTTTAATTGTAACCAAGAAACAACTATGGTTCAAGCACCACAATAAATTATTCTCCACATGAACATTGAAGGGACTGCAAAAATAGATTTTAAGAAACCAAATGAAGTATGCAAATACTTCTATTTTTATCTTATTCTCTAAGGTCTTACGTATGACTATGAGCTTTTTGTCCTTGCAGTAAACAGGGGCCAAAGTTTTGCATTCAATTTGCATTCAATTTAGATTTAAATTTGCATTAAATTTATTTTGGTGACCTTCCAGAAGACATAATACCACAGCATATCAGACAAGAGCATTCATTAACATTTTTCTGTGCTATAACACATAAGTTTCAAAATAGTAATGGTTAAAATTACCTCTTATTAACATGTCTGCCATCTGTGTCCTGATGCCATTTGTCTCATCTGAATTCATTTAGATTAAAAGATTTGTGGCAAATGTTAATAAGGGCTCAACCTAGCTTATGCGTTTAATTTTAAAGTAACTCTGTTTTCTTTCTTTTAGGAATGTCTCTGGACTGGAATATGGGGTATAATAATGGTGTTAAGCTTAATAAACAATAGGTTTTGTCCATCAAAATCTCACTTCCACAGAAAGGAACTTCAAATGGCTCCATTTAATTTTTAATAAAAATCGATGAGGCATGGATTTGTGTCTGAACTAAACTGTTGAGGCAGGAAGACAAAAAACTCTGAGCTATTTAGTCGAGAACAATGATGTCCACTGTCTTGCGCTGGGTGGTCCTGTTGGCCTTCATCTCTCTGACCATTTGTGGAAACGTTCTGGTCTGCTTGGCTGTGGCCACTAGCCGACATCTCCACCGAATCAATAGCTGTTTTATTATATCCCTGGCCGTGGCGGACTTGCTGTTGGCCTTGCTGGTTCTACCAATTTCTGCCATGCTGGAATTACGCAATGGGAGATGGCCTCTGGGGGGAGTGTTTTGTAATGTTTACATTTCTCTGGATGTGATGCTGTGCACTGCCTCCATTCTTACTCTGCTGGCCATCAGTGTTGATCGGTATCTTGCAATCTCAAGCCCACTCAGCTATCCCAGGAGAGTCACGCCGTCACATGTGGCGATCACTCTGACAGGGATATGGATGTTCTCCATGGCTGTGTCTTTTCTACCCATTAACCTAGGCTGGAACACACCTGACTTCATAGTGCAGAACCTAAACTGGAAGATGTGGGATGAGGGAGAGGAAGGCAGGACCTGCCGCTATGAATGGAATAACAAATATGTGCTGCTGTTCTCCATTGGCATCTTCTACTTCCCTCTACTGGTCATGTGTGGAGTTTATCATCGCATATTCTGTGTTGCACGAGAGCAGGTATGTTTGGGTAACATTAACTTTTTTTAACATCTAAATTTCTAAATATTTTTTACACAGTCTGTGAAATTCAGACTGAATTCTTACAATCGAATTATGGGATTTCAAGCAATCAAGTTTGGCACTATAATTTTTTATATTTCACATGTCCTGACACAGTCAATATTACAATGCTTATGATCTTCATGATTTTATTTTCACAGAATGTTCTTTGAAATAGGATAAAACATTTAATGTAGAAATCATTGAAAAAAACTTTTTTTACAGGCAGAATCACATTTAATATAGAAACATAATGGGGTAGTTGATAGTCTAATATGCTATTTTATTTGATAAATATTACTATTATTGAACAATGTACTGTTTTCAAAATTTTGTCACACCAAACGACACATTTATTATTTATCAATTTAATTAGTTACAAATGCCATATTTGTATAGTGGAAAGTATATATGTTTCACATAAACTTAAATTTGTTATTACTAGACTTTGTTAATGCATACTTAAGTATTTTAAAATATTCGTGAATTGATGAACTGTAAAAAAAACCACTGTAGTTTACTTTATTATTTACTGAGGTACTGTAAGGTTAAACACTACAGTATGCATCAATATTTTAAATCAAGCTTAAAATATTAATACAGAAAATTATTTCGTATTACTACATTATATTGTGCTCTATTTTTAAGGATTTTTATCGTTGTAGGCCTGCAGGTTTCATTTCAAATTGCTAAAAACAATTTCTGTCACTTTTCTTTTTCTTTTTTCTCTTCACATATCTAGGTGTGTCGTATCCGGGCAGCCACTCCATCATGTGCTCAATCTGCAGCAGCTGTTCGGGAACACAAAGCCACAGTGACCCTGGCCTCAGTGCTTGGTGCATTTGTCCTCTGCTGGTTCCCCTATTTTACCTACTTCACATACATAGGCATGTGGAGGGAGACTCATCCGTCCGATCTCAGCCACTCTGTGGTTCTTTGGTTGGGATACCTCAACTCTGCATTGAACCCCATTCTGTACCCAGCACTAAATCGAGATTTCCGTCAGGCATATGGCCAGCTGCTTCACTGCAATTGGACTAAAATATTGAGAATATTAAGTTCAAGGCAAAATAGCATAATGTAAAAAGCCATATTTGTATAGAGATAAATGATATTATGTGAAAAAAATAATATTAACTTAAAATAATAATTCAAAATAATTTACCAAATAGTTGATCAAAAATGTCTCTTATGATTAGATTCATCATCAGTTTGATTCCTGGAAAGTGATTAAGTTTTCTGGGTAAGCCTGCACATCATGGAAGATAAAAAACATGGATGGAATTTTCATTGTTGAAGCCATGATGGTTGATCTGGTCAGTTTTATCAGGGCCAGTGCCATGGAAAAGAAGCTTCTCGTTGTTGTTGTGCTTGTTTGTCCTCAATGTGTCTCTTTTGGATTGTGTAGTTACTCCAATGTGTGCTGTTCTGCACTCTGTCAACCTGTTTAGATGAAAAAGGTGAACGTGATAAAAAACTGCTTCAGATAAAATCAGTTATCTGATTTATAATTTTATAATATATATATATATATATATATATTGAAAGAAAAAGTATGTGAACCCTTGGGGCTTACTTGGATTTCTTCATAAATTGGTCATAAAATGTGTTCTGATCTTCATCTAAGTCACAACAATAGAGAAACACAGTCTGCTTAAACTAATACCGCACAAACATTATACGTTTCATGTTTTTATTGAACACAACATGTAAACATTCATAGTGCAGGGTGGAAAAAGTATGTGAACCTTTGGGTTTAATAATTGGTTGACCCTCCTTGGCAGCAATAACCTCAACCAAATGTTTCCTATAGTTGCAGATCAGACCTGCACAACGGTCAGGAGAAATTTTGGACCATTCCTCTTTACAAAAGTGTTTCAGTTCAGCAATATTCTTGGGATGTCTGGTATGAATCGCTCTCTTTAGGTCATGCCACAGCATCTCAATCGGGTTGAGGTCAGGACTCTGACTGGGCCACTCCAGAAGGCGTATTTTCTTCTGTTGAAGCCATTCTGTTGTTGATTTACTTCTATGCTTTGGGTCGTTGTCCTGTTGCATCTTCCATCCTCTGTTAAGCTTCAGTTGGCGGACAGATGGTCTTAAGTTTTCCTGCAAAATGTCTTGATAAACTTTGGAATTCATTTTTCCATCGATGAGAGTAATCCGTCCAGGGCCTGAGGCAGCAAAGCAGCCCCAAACCATGATGCCCCCTCCACCATATTTCACAGTTGGGATGAGGTTTTGATGTTGGTGTGCTGTGCTGTGCTGTGCCTTTTGTTCTCCACACATAGCGTTGTGTGTTCTTTCCAAACAACTCAATTTTGGATTCATCTGTCCACAGAATGTTTTGCCAGTAGTGCTGTGGAACATCCAGGTGCTCTTTTGCAAACTTCAAACGTGCTGCAATGTTTTTTTTGGACAGCAGTGGCTTCCTCCGTGGTGTCCTCCCATGAAGTCCATTCTTGTTTAATGTTTTCCTTAATGTAGATTTGTCAACAAAAATGTTAGCATGTGCCAGAGATTTCTGTAAGTGTTAAGCTGACACTCTAGGATTCTTCTTCACCTCATTGAGCATTCTGCGCTGTGCTCTTGCAGTCATCTTTACAGGACGACCACGCCTAGGGAGTGTAGCAACAGTGCTGAACTTTCTCTAGACAATCTGTCTTACCGTGGACACATGGACATCAAGGCTTTTAGATATACTTTTGTAGCCCTTTCCAGCTTTATGTAAGTCAACAATTCTTGATCGTAGGTCTTCTGAGAGCTCTTTTGTGCAAGGCATGGTTCACATCAGACAACGCTTCTTCAGAACAGCAAATCCTGGCTCCAATTAGCTCTTGGAGAAGTCATTATTCTAGGGTTTCACATACTTTTTCCACCCTGCACTATGAATGTTTACATGTTGTGTTCAATAAAAACATGAAAACATATAATGTTTGTGCGGTATTAGTTGAAGCAGACTGTGTTTCTCTATTGTTTTGACTTAGATGAAGATCAGAACACATTTTATGACCAATTTATGAAGAAATCCAAGTAAGCCCAAAGGGTTCACATACTTTTTCTTTCAACTGTATGTGTTTGTGTCCTTTGGCATCAAGTTGAGGGTAGTTTCAGGCTGAGTAACCTGGGTCCACAACAAAATATGTACCAACAAGGGTGCTCAAAACAGAACAAAATAGAAAAAACAAATGCGGACAAAGGTTACACTTGATTTTTGGCTGGTACCATTCATTCCAGCATAGCTGCGATTGAAGCCATGATGGTTGACGTGATCAGTCGTATCAGGGCCTGTGCCATGAAGAGAAGCTTTCGTTGTTTTTATGATAGTTCAGAAAAGAAACTGGTCAACGTCATCAACATATTAAACTACAAAATAGAGCTAAACACAGGACCCACATCTGGAAAAAGGACATCCATAATAAACTTGATTGAGTTACTGTGATTCTGTGTGAGTGTCCTGTCCAAAACTGAAGTGAGGTGAATGTAGATGTCAACAATTTGGTCCATGTATACAGTCTATACCATGTATACAGTCTATACCATGTATGACTTCTTTTGGCCACTGATGAAGGACTGTGCAAAGAAAATAATAATAGGCCTAATTTGCCAGCCAATAATTACTATTAAGAAAACATGATACACGATTAATTGAGCACTAACAATCACAAACATGATAAAACACATGAGGTGCACAAACATTTTTGATCAGAATCATTAAGCTTTTTTAACAAAGAAAATGTACATTAGATTAGATATTGTGATCATCTCTTTTATTCCATATGGGAATGAAGTTTTCAATTTCAGTCTGATCATGTTTGTGATTGTTAGTGCTTTATTATTGAACTTTTGTTTTCTTTATACGCATCTTAGAAAAAAATTGCCACAGTTTCACCATGCTATGAGGAGAGAAAATAACTTTAATTGATACGAAATTAAGGAACGAGAGGGAAATTTCAATAGGATGGGAGTGAAAATGTGTTCCTACTTAACCTTAAATAACATAAATATGTATAACCATTTACATTTTAGAAAATTCAAAGAATATAACGCATCTCCATGACGCGTTGGGATTGAGAGTTAACGCTTCCCTTCCTTACATAATTTTCAACATTTTTGAATGTGTCACATTTGCTTGTAAGGAATACAAAAGTCCAGACATGGAATGGATAAATACAGAAGAAAGATGCAGAGATAACTGGTAACACTTCACAATGAGGTTGTATGTGTTAACATAAGTAAACTAAAAACTAACAATATGCCTACTTCTATAGAATTAACAAATGTTCACATTAATTTCAGCATCTATTTATACATTTATAAAATTTGTAACTATTAACAGTAGTTTATTGTATTGGCATTAACTAACATTTACAAACAGGCTACAAAAAACTATGGTCATTTATAGTTGGTTGTGTTAATAAACGCATATACTCAAGGTAACAAAAACAATTTTGGCGTCTTATCAAAAATTACCGCTTAATAAAGTAACTTACTCTTCCCAACTTAGAATGATGATTTATTAGGCTTATTTTATGTATTAAATCTAAAGATAAACTGAATATCTGCATCTGAAAAAACTTTGTCCGTTTTCCTCTTTATTTCACTTGACAAATGCTTTACTTAAACCGAAAAAATTGTACATCCAAGGTCACAAAAGTTGGTCCAACATTTACTTTAAAATTGCATGGGTAAACCAGAGAGAACATGCCTGAACAAATACACAACACTTTTAACCGGATAAGAATCTTTACTCAAATTATAACAGAACTGTACAAATAACAGAAAAAACAGCAAACAACCATTACAGTGGATACTTTTTATAAGTTTAGACATACAAAAATTTGAATGTTTTATTAGCCGAAAAAAGTTCGACTTGAAAAAAAACTGATTGTTCAATAATATTTTACAATTTTTAAAGAATTTGATTTATCATTTGCAAACAAAATCTCAGTTCCACATTGATGTGTTCTATTATATACAAATATCAAGTGTTATTTATACTCTTTTACATTCTAAATCAGTCAGCAAACCTTTATTTTATACTCAATATGTTACGAGATCAACTGTCTGGCCCATCATTTCCTTCCAGTGTGAAGGCAAAGAATATTGAGCATCTAAAAATCGATACAAGAAATTTCAACTTGTAATAATTTTTAAACATCATTGTACATGAGGACTACATAATCACTGTCTAAAAGACTACCATGAGTTTAAGATAAACTCACCTGTTTAATCTATTCTATACAGTTCAATCCACCCACTACCTCTTGAAGCCCGAAGACGAACAAAATCAACATTGTACTCATCATTATAAATCTTGATTCTGATGGAATTTTGTTTTTTTCTGAAAGGCCTTTTCCAGGTCATAATTGGTCATCATATCAAAGTTTTTCATGTGCTGATTTTAAATCCCTCACGTCTTTTGCTTCATCCCTTTCCACCCTACGGATCATGTCCTGAATACGACTTTCAGCCATGTGCACATCTCTCATCAGTCCCTCCAATGTGATGACAGGGTCTTGATCTTTGCTCTCATGTTTAATGCTCACCGAGAGCTCTCTCTGCATGGTGCTCAGCATTTCTGCATCCTCCTTAGTAAAATGACTAATGGCCGAATCACGGATTGGAATGTTCACATACTCCTTTAATATCAAGCTGTTGATCATGTCTCTGGCCTTATTCAAGTCCTGTGGAGAATCTCCGCACAGCTGAAACACGGCTGGTTCAATTTCCTCAACCCCGATCACAAACTCTTCATTTTTGGGAGATTCTGAAGTGTTTGAAGACATAAGTTCTTTTGTCCAGCCTGTGTGATAGAAAGAAACAGATAAGGATCAATTACATTAAACCTAACACATCAAAACAGAATCAAATAGCCACTTTTGTTGATTTAATGACCTTTTATCCTGTCCATAATCCCTTTTTCCTCCTCCAATTTTTCACCCGATCTTCGGAGCATGCTTTTGTGAAAATCAGTCACCATGTTCGCCTGGAATATAAGGAACTTTACCAGCTTTACACTCGACAGTTTCGCTTTCTTCACAAAGTCAACAACAGCATCAACCATTGCATCTGCAACATCTGCTGGGTTTGCTCTACCATGACCTGAAGGGTTAAAAACATGATTAATGTGTTTTATGATGAACAGGCTTTCAATTGCTACTTTAAAAAAATTAAGTTATATTAAGTAATTTGTTGTTTATATTATGTGCGAACAATGTGTCTACACCGGAAGTGGCATGGCACGACACATGGCTTGTTCTTATGGCATTGTTGCACCACATCGCTTCAGTCCGGTGTGGACAACTTTTGAAAATATAATGAATTCTGATGTGTTCTATTGTCAAATGTGTTATATTGTCTCTTCGGTGTAGACACAGTGTTGAATGAAAATAAATAGTAAAGATAACTCATCAAAAACCCTAAAATGCTCAAATTTGGGACAAAAGGTTATGTTAGAAAAATTATGAGTTCATTTGAATATGCAGTAACCAGTTTTAATGCTGCAAAAAGAAAGTTTTAATTGTTAGTTTAATTCATTGTAGTTGAAGCTTGTTGTAAAGTTTTACCTGCGTACATTTGTGTCTTCAATATGTATTAAATTATTTGATGTTTTACTCAAATTATATGGTAACCATACAAATGTACAAATGTTACCTGTGCCAAGAGCAGGGAAGGCAACAGAGGACAGTTGGTTTGCCTCGCACATCTTCAGAACAGACAAAACAACATCTTTAATTTCAGATGGTTGATTACGGCCCACAATATGGATGATGTTTCCACATGGGAGCCGCCCAGCTGACGTCACAATCTCTGTTTGCTGGAAATTTGATGCACTTACTGTATAACAAAAACAAAACACTTTTTACTAAAACGCTGTACAGTTAATTACATCTCTGGTTTAACTAAATGTTTAGCAGTAGAGATTAAATGATACATTTGAAGGAATACAAACCAGTCTGTAAACACTCTTGTTCAACCTGTAACCCTGCAGCCTCTAAAATTGCCTTTGATACACCTGGATGTCAAAAATAAATCGTTAAATTAAACACTTTTACTAGCTAAATAATTACATTCATTATATCTGCTTATAAATGATAAAAATTGTACCAACCTGATTTCAAAGAAAATGTCTGATTTGAAGAGTTGACAATGGCATCAGTGTTCTCTTTAGTTATGTCTCCTGATGATACCTCCAGAGTCACTTGACCCACCTGCATAGTGATGACCCCAAGAGAGGGAGTAGAGACTTTGCCCAGGAGGCCTAATGTAAAATGTAAATTTAAAATGATAACATACTATATTTATTTAGAGACAACAATGAAACCTTAAGACACTGATGAACATAGAGAGATGCAAAAAGTTAGCAAATGTCTGTGCTGGCTTTCTTAAAGGTTTTGTTTTAGGTGTAAAATGTTGATGTGATTGCAATCTTTTTGTGACTGGACTTGAAATCCTATGTCTGAGGATTCTGGCACCTGTGAACTCTTCCTGGAGTCGCTGCCCAGCTGTTTTAAGGAGTGCCTTGGAAATGGCACCGTTATTGAGGTCCAAGTCGTCAAATGTAGTGTTTACAATGACATCAGCCTGCAGAAAACAGAACAATACTTCAAAGTTTAATTGAAAATGCTCCATAGAAATTGACGCAAATCTGACTTGTGTGCTGGTACAGAAGTAAACCAGGATTAATTTACCTTTGCATCCTCAATGTTCTCCTTGCTCAGAAAGGTTTGTAGTCTCTCCTCTGTGGTCTCAAGAACAGTCAACCCATCATATCTCGCTGAACTGACACCAGTGTAGTCCGTTTCTTTTCTTCTGTGTACTTGCCTTTCAACATTTCTATGATCATAACTGTGATCTCCAAATTTTTGGTTTCTATTTCCTTGATTCCCTTGACCATGAAAGCCGTGATGTATGTGTCCATAGCTTCCATGCCCAAGAGGTTTCTTATGATGGGGGACATTCATTTTTGGGTAAAACGCAGCAAGCTCCTTTCTAATGGCTCTGTCGCTAATTCTACGTTTGTCTAAACTACGTCTATCTTTGCCTTTATCGTCCTCCTCTTCTTCGTCCAGCATGTGATCTTCCTGGAGAACAATCACAAATCCTTTTTCCTTCAGTAAAAATGACAACATATATCTACCTTCCTCCTTGAAGAATTTCTTTGCTCCTGCCTTCTTAATGATCAGCGTGTCCGTGTACAGAGCATCCGCCATCTTTTTGAAGAAACTCATAGCTGGCTGGACAAACCTGCGCTCTCCAGAAAGTTTGATCCTGGGTCTTATGGAATCAAAACCCACTGTCACCTCATCAGACTTCATAAAATGCTGCCAGTCATCTGATTTTCTCTCTTTCATAAATTCGACCACTGCATGTGACTTAACACGAACCAATTCATCAACTTTAGTGTGTTTCTCAATGAAGTCTTCTAAGTTGCGGCTGACCTCTGCTACTGGTTCTCTGAATCCAGACACTATTACTTTATCTCTTTGCAGTGAAAGATTTATCAACACTATCCTCTTCTTGGATGTATTGTATAAACTTTGCAGTTGTTTATGGAGATCTTGCCACTGTGGCAATGCAAGAACAGCCTTATCTTCAACAATGATGTCTTTAGACTGAAGAACCGTATTCAACTTCTTCTCTGCCTCAGAAAGGGCTTGTCGTGTGCTTCCAATCAAAACAAGATCTTCATTTTCTACAGTGTACACAGCACTTATTCCTTTAGCTAAAAACAGGTCTTTAGACATCTCATCACAATCAAACGATCTCAAGAACTCTAGTACTGAACGATCAACCTTTAAAGGCATCTTTTTCATACTTATTTTCTTCTCAAGGACCCAATTCTTGATGGTGAGAATTTCTGTTTGAAGGCCTGACAAATGCAATTTATTTATTTTCTTGTCGTAGTCAAGATGCAGTTGTGGAGAAGCAGTTAGGGCATTTTGCAGACCGTCTTGTTGAAGCAGAGAGTACATGACAGGTGTCACCTCCATAACCTCTGTGACGCTGCTCCTCTCTCTCTCCATTTGAGTCGATGCTCGATCTAACATTTTACCCACAACAGATTTCAGCCCATTTATGTTTTGTGTTGCACCAGCCATTGTGAGGGCCCCTTTAGACGCATCCATATATATAAAAACTTGATCTGTCACCAGTCCCTTGATATCACTCTCCGCTTTGGTCCACACATGGTACAACACTGGAAACTCAAAGGCGGTATAGTTGGATATAATGCTCTTAAAGGCGTCTGAGGCGTTCTTTGCCCAGCAATCAATGTGTCTTTTGGTTAAACCTTTCTGTTTCAGCAGTGCTGGATCAGGACTGAGCAGAAATTCAGATTTGTCCATGTCTATTTGGCAGAAATGTCTGATCATCTTATCACTGATGGAAGAAATTAGGCTTTTCTTGAGAAGGAACTTCCTGATAGCAGGATGTACACTGACTGTGATTGGTTCAGGCAGCTTCAATGTTGGTCTGTTGCTGCCATACAAGGCTGTGTCCAGGGATTTATAGTAGGGGTAGATCTTGACTGGAACATTGCTGATCTTATGCTCCATCTTCAAAACCTTATCCTTGTCTGACAAAAAATGAAAATGCAATGGAAATTATGTAAATGCTCTTAAGGTAAAAACTGGAACAAAACGTCAGCGTAAAAGAAAGGAGAATGGTCTTTAAGTAGGTTCACTAAAGCTCACTGGCTGCACAAAAGGATGCCGACTTTGAGATTTTATTTACCTTCTTCGTTTGTAAAGGTAATAATGGCTGCTTGCTCTAATGGAACTATGATGGTTTCTTCTACTGGTCCGCCCCATGTTTCAAAATACAGCTCAAGCAGCATCTTATTATTGGCCTCAGCTGAAAGATTCTCCACCCGCACACATGTGCTTCTCTCCAGGGCACGGACCTTCCAACCATAGTCCTGGAACGTTTTGTGTTTCTGGCTCTCTTCAACAAACTTTCCTAAGGCTTTTAGAAAAAAAATTGTACAGACAGTATTGATGACATGAATTTTATGAAAATGTTAAAATTACTGTAAACATATATAGTAAGAAACTAATTATAATAATTTTCAAACATAATAAATCTTACCACTGGGGCTATGAAAGATCACAACTGCTGTGTTTAATTCAGGTATAAGTTCCATGCTAAAGTCCTTTTCAGGAACACTACTGAGATTCTTCACCAAAAGAGCCAAAACATCTTTATTCGTTTCAACTGAAACATTCTGCAAAACCACAGCATATGACCCTTGAAGGTTTGCCTCTGCTTCACTTCCAGATGGAGCGGAATTTTGAGAGTGAACAGCAGGTGTCACCTTCACATCGTTTGTGATGCTGTTCCTCTCGCTCTCCATTTGAGTCGATGCTCGATCCAACATTTTACCCACAACAGATTTCAGCCCATTTATGTCATGGGTCGCACCAGCCATTGTGAGGGCCCCTTTAGACACATCCATATATATAAAAACTTGATCTGTCACCAGTCCCTCGATATCCCTCTCCGCTTTGGTCCACACATGGTACAACACTGGCAACTCAAAGGCGGTATAGTTGGATATAATGGTCTTAAAGGCGTCTGAGGCGTTCTTTGCCCAGCAATCAATGTGTCTTTTGGTTAAACCTTTCTGTTTCAGCAATGCTGGATCAGGACTGAGCAGAACTTCAGGTTTGTCCATGTCTATTTGGCAGAATTGTTTGCTCATCTTATCATTGATAGAAGAAATTAGGCTTTTCATAAGAAGGAACTTCCTGATGGCATGATGTACACTGACTGTAATGGGTTCAGGCAGCTTCAATGTTGGTCTGTTGCTGCCATACAAGGCTGTGTCCAGGGATTTATAGTAGGGGTAGATCTTGACTGGAACATTGCTGATCTTATGCTCCATCTTCAAAACCTTATCCTTGTCTGACAAAAAATGAAAATGCAATGGAAATTATGTAAATGCTCTTAAGGTAAAAACTGGAACAAAACGGCAGCGTAAAAGAAAGGAGAATGGTCTTTAAGTAGGTTCACTAAAGGTCACTGGCTGCACAAAAGGATGCCAACTTTGAGATTTTACTTACCTTCTTCATTTGTAAAGGTAATGATGGCTGCTTGCTCTAATGGAACTACGATGGTTTCTTCTACTGGACCGCCCCATTTTTCAAAATACAGCTCAAGCAGCATCTTATTATTGGCCTCAGCTGAAAGATTCTCCACACGCACACATGTGCTTCTCTCCAGGGCACGGGCCTTCAGACCATAGTCCTGGAACTTTTTGTGTGTCTGGCTCTCTTCAAGAAACTTTCCTACGGCTTTTAGAAAAAAAATTGTACAGACAGTATTGATGACATGAATTTTATGAACATGTTAAAATTACTGTAAACATATATAGTAAGAAACTAATTATAATAATTTTCAAACATAATAAATCTTACCACTGGGGCTATGAAAGGTCATAACTGCTGTGTTTAATTCAGGTATAAGTTCCATGCTTAAGTCCTTTTCAGGAACACTACTGAGATTCTTCACCAAAAGAGCCAAAACATCTTTATTCGTTTCAACTGAAACATTCTGCAAAACCACAGCATATGACCCTTGAAGGTTTGCCTCTGCTTCACTTCCAGATGGAGCGGAATTTTGAGAGTGAACAGCAGGTGTCACCTTCACATTGTTTGTGATGCTGTTCCTCTCGCTCTCCATTTGAGTCGATGCTCGATCCAACATTTTACCCACAACAGATTTCAGCCCATTTATGTCATGGGTCGCACCAGCCATTGTGAGGGCCCCTTTAGACACATCCATATATATAAAAACTTGATCTGTCACCAGTCCCTCGATATCCCTCTCCTCTTTGGTCCACACATGGTACAACACTGGCAACTCAAAGGCGGTATAGTTGGATATAATGGTCTTAAAGGCGTCTGAAGCGTTCTTTGCCCAGCAATCAATGTGTCTTTTGGTTAAACCTTTCTGTTTCAGCAATGCTGGATCAGGACTGAGCAGAACTTCAGGTTTGTCCATGTCTATTTGGCAGAATTGTTTGCTCATCTTATCATTGATAGAAGAAATTAGGCTTTTCATAAGAAGGAACTTCCTGATGGCATGATGTACACTGACTGTAATGGGTTCAGGCAGCTTCAATGTTGGTCTGTTGCTGCCATACATGGCTGTGTCCAGGGATTTATAGTAGGGGTAGATCTTGACTGGAACATTGCTGATCTTATGCTCCATCTTCAAAACCTTATCCTTGTCTGACAAAAAATGAAAATGCAATGGAAATTATGTAAATGCTCTTAAGGTAAAAACTGGAACAAAACGGCAGCGTAAAAGAAAGGAGAATGGTCTTTAAGTAGGTTCACTAAAGGTCACTGGCTGCACAAAAGGATGCCAACTTTGAGATTTTACTTACCTTCTTCATTTGTAAAGGTAATGATGGCTGCTTGCTCTAATGGAACTATGATGGTTTCTTCTACTGGACCGCCCCATTTTTCAAAATACAGCTCAAGCAGCATCTTATTATTGGCCTCAGCTGAAAGATTCTCCACACGCACACATGTGCTTCTCTCCAGGGCACGGGCCTTCAGACCATAGTCCTGGAACTTTTTGTGTGTCTGGCTCTCTTCAAGAAACTTTCCTACGGCTTTTAGAAAAAAAATTGTACAGACAGTATTGATGACATGAATTTTATGAACATGTTAAAATTACTGTAAACATATATAGTAAGAAACTAATTATAATAATTTTCAAACATAATAAATCTTACCACTGGGGCTATGAAAGGTCACAACTGCTGTGTTTAATTCAGGTATAAGTTCCATGCTAAAGTCCTTTTCAGGAACACTACTGAGATTCTTCACCAAAAGAGCCAAAACATCTTTATTCGTTTCAACTGAAACATTCTGCAAAACCACAGCATATGACCCTTGAAGGTTTGCCTCTGCTTCACTTCCAGATGGAGCGGAATTTTGAGAGTGAACAGCAGGTGTCACTTTCACATCGTTTGTGATGCTGTTCCTCTCGCTCTCCATTTGAGTCGATGCTCGATCCAACATTTTACCCACAACAGATTTCAGCCCATTTATGTCATGGGTCGCACCAGCCATTGTGAGGGCCCCTTTAGACACATCCATATATATAAAAACTTGATCTGTCACCAGTCCCTCGATATCCCTCTCCGCTTTGGTCCACACATGGTACAACACTGGCAACTCAAAGGCGGTATAGTTGGATATAATGGTCTTAAAGGCGTCTGAAGCGTTCTTTGCCCAGCAATCAATGTGTCTTTTGGTTAAACCTTTCTGTTTCAGCAATGCTGGATCAGGACTGAGCAGAACTTCAGGTTTGTCCATGTCTATTTGGCAGAATTGTTTGCTCATCTTATCATTGATAGAAGAAATTAGGCTTTTCATAAGAAGGAACTTCCTGATGGCATGATGTACACTGACTGTAATGGGTTCAGGCAGCTTCAATGTTGGTCTGTTGCTGCCATACATGGCTGTGTCCAGGGATTTATAGTAGGGGTAGATCTTGACTGGAACATTGCTGATCTTATGCTCCATCTTCAAAACCTTATCCTTGTCTGACAAAAAATGAAAATGCAATGGAAATTATGTAAATGCTCTTAAGGTAAAAACTGGAACAAAACGGCAGCGTAAAAGAAAGGAGAATGGTCTTTAAGTAGGTTCACTAAAGGTCACTGGCTGCACAAAAGGATGCCAACTTTGAGATTTTACTTACCTTCTTCATTTGTAAAGGTAATGATGGCTGCTTGCTCTAATGGAACTATGATGGTTTCTTCTACTGGACCGCCCCATTTTTCAAAATACAGCTCAAGCAGCATCTTATTATTGGCCTCAGCTGAAAGATTCTCCACACGCACACATGTGCTTCTCTCCAGGGCACGGGCCTTCAGACCATAGTCCTGGAACTTTTTGTGTGTCTGGCTCTCTTCAAGAAACTTTCCTACGGCTTTTAGAAAAAAAATTGTACAGACAGTATTGATGACATGAATTTTATGAACATGTTAAAATTACTGTAAACATATATAGTAAGAAACTAATTATAATAATTTTCAAACATAATAAATCTTACCACTGGGGCTATGAAAGGTCACAACTGCTGTGTTTAATTCAGGTATAAGTTCCATGCTAAAGTCCTTTTCAGGAACACTACTGAGATTCTTCACCAAAAGAGCCAAAACATCTTTATTCGTTTCAACTGAAACATTCTGCAAAACCACAGCATATGACCCTTGAAGGTTTGCCTCTGCTTCACTTCCAGATGGAGCGGAATTTTGAGAGTGAACAGCAGGTGTCACTTTCACATCGTTTGTGATGCTGTTCCTCTCGCTCTCCATTTGAGTCGATGCTCGATCCAACATTTTACCCACAACAGATTTCAGCCCATTTATGTCATGGGTCGCACCAGCCATTGTGAGGGCCCCTTTAGACGCATCCATATATATAAAAACTTGATCTGTGACCAGTCCCTTGATATCACTCTCCGCTTTGGTCCACACATGGTACAACACTGGCAACTCAAAGGCGGTATAGTTGGATATAATGGTCTTAAAGGCGTCTGAGGCGTTCTTTGCCCAGCAATCAATGTGTCTTTTGGTTAAACCTTTCTGTTTCAGCAATGCTGGATCAGGACTGAGCAGAACTTCAGGTTTGTCCATGTCTATTTGGCAGAATTGTTTGCTCATCTTATCATTGATAGAAGAAATTAGGCTTTTCTTGAGAAGGAACTTCCTGATGGCAGGATGTACACTGACTGTAATGGGTTCAGGCAGCTTCAATGTTGGTCTGTTGTTGCCATACAAGGCTGTGTCCAGGGATTTATAGTAGGGGTAGATCTTGACTGGAACATTGCTGATCTTATGCTCCATCTTCAAAACCTTATCCTTGTCTGACAAAAAATGAAAATGCAATGGAAATTATGTAAATGCTCTTAAGGTAAAAACTGGAACAAAACGGCAGCGTAAAAGAAAGGAGAATGGTCTTTAAGTAGGTTCACTAAAGGTCACTGGCTGCACAAAAGGATGCCAACTTTGAGATTTTACTTACCTTCTTCATTTGTAAAGGTAATGATGGCTGCTTGCTCTAATGGAACTATGATGGTTTCTTCTACTGGACCGCCCCATTTTTCAAAATACAGCTCAAGCAGCATCTTATTATTGGCCTCAGCTGAAAGATTCTCCACACGCACACATGTGCTTCTCTCCAGGGCACAGGCCTTCAGACCATAGTCCTGGAACTTTTTGTGTGTCTGGCTCTCTTCAAGAAACTTTCCTACAGCTGTTATAAATGTTATTTTACACAGTTTAGTGGAGACATACATTTTATTAACATATGAAAGGGGCCATATTACACAAATACGTATGTCTCTGTGTTTTTGGTGTGCTATATAAGTTCCCCTGGCATGTATTAGACGAGTAAAATTGCAAAAAATGTAGTTTCGGAAAAACAGATGATTTCTATCTAAAAGCAAACGCTCACCCAGACCTGCCTGAAACGCCTCATATGACCACGACCCCACAAATCTACGTCAGTTCATGGTAGAAGTTGACTAAGACCGCCCAAATGTATACGCAAGCCAGTACTGTCAGTACAATTGCTTTAGAACTTGATGTTCCAAATATGGTAAAAGGCGTCACATTTCTGTCACACACTTGCAGTGTTCGACCAAACACAACGCACTGGTTAACTGGCCATTCATAGCACACCTCGCTTTTCAGAGCGATGAGCTTTGTTAAAATCTGCGCGTTTCAGAGAGGTGGGGCAAAGAGGAAATTCAAACAAGCACGGTATGTGGAAAATACTGTGATTTTTAACCTAAAATCTTGTATACACATTGCATTACATCTAAAACAAACGATAATGTTTGTTTTAGCTCTTTCATATGACTCCTTTAAAGCAACAACGAGACGTTTTTCGATCTTAAAAAAATCTCTCTAAAATGATTTAGTGGTAGGACAAGTCTTAACTGGACGAATTGTACTGCTGTTGCTACCTAAACAGCCCTCTATCTTTTGAAAATCACACTTGTAACTTTGGTGTGCGGGTAAGTTTACAAGCCCTACCTGCTTTACGGCATATGTCACATTTTACTGATAGCCTGGGTGAAGTCAGCCAACAGCTAACAATAAGACGAAATGATCTAGTTCAACGCAAGTCTCCAAACCATCACCATGGTAGAGCCAGCAAATATAACAATGAGGAAAAGAGAGAGGGTGATCGGACACAAATCAATATCTGACGGACTTACACTCGGCAACGCAATCTGCAAGAAGCAACGGGTTGAAAAAAGACCGCGGTCAAGCCAGCCGCAGTTCGAAAATAGACGGTCAAGCCAGCCGCCGTCTAGATTCATTGTGCGCGCATACTTAATAAACTACGGTAATTTATAGAAACACCGCTTTTAAAGCTTTATTTAAATGCGGATCGTCTGTGTGTCTCCTAAATATTATATATTGTGTTTTAAGTTTAGAATATGTCGTTTTTGTAGTCATTTATGTATTTTTTTGAACGTTTGCATTATAATTTATGTTGACTAAAAAAGGCCTACTTTATAGTAAAAACAATGTCTCCGTCTAAAACTAGCCTATTATTATTGACCTTTGTCCTGCAAATAAATCAGTTTATCCAATTCAATTATTTGTCTAATATCTATACTTCTATGACAATTAACCATCGTTTTAATTCACGATATCTAATAAGTTTCACAAACGGATGGTCTCTTCCTGTAGGGGGCGTCCCACACTATATACACACCATATATGGCCTCATTTTACTGTAGCATTTGGGAGAAATTGTCATTTTTCAACTTTAAATCCCTATAGAAACTTCATTTCTTATAAGTTTCAACACATGATGGTCTCTTCCTGTAGGGGGCGTCCCACACTATATACACACCATATATGGCCTCATTTTACTGTAGCATTTGGGAGAAATGCTAAATTCTCAACTTTAAATCCCTATAGAAACTTCATTTCTAATAAGTTTCAAAATAGGATAGTCTCTTCCTGTAGGGGGCGTCCCACACTATATACACACCATATATGGCCTCATTTTACTGTAGCATTTGGGAGAAATTGTCATTTTTCAACTTTAAATCCCTATAGAAACTTCATTTCTTATAAGTTTCACCACAGGATGGTCTCTTCCTGTAGGGGGCGTCCCACACTATATACACACCATATATGGCCTCATTTTACTGTAGCATTTGGGAGAAATTGTCATTTTTCAACTTTAAATCCCTATAGAAACTTCATTTCTTATAAGTTTCAACACAGGATGGTCTCTTCCTGTAGGGGGCGTCCCACACTATATACACACCATATATGGCCTCATTTTACTGTAGCATTTGGGAGAAATGCTAAATTCTCAACTTTAAATCCCTATAGAAACTTCATTTCTAATAAGTTTCAAAATAGGATAGTCTCTTCCTGTAGGGGGCGTCCCACACTATATACACACCATATATGGCCTCATTTTACTGTAGCATTTGGGAGAAATTGTCATTTTTCAACTTTAAATCCCTATAGAAACTTCATTTCTTATAAGTTTCACCACAGGATGGTCTCTTCCTGTAGGGGGCGTCCCACACTATATACACACCATATATGGCCTCATTTTACTGTAGCATTTGGGAGAAATGCTCATTTCTCAACTTTAAATCCCTATAGAAACTTCATTTCTTATAAGTTTAAAAAAAGGGTGGTCTCTTCCTGTAGGGGGCATTCCACACACCCTAATAATCATGATGTCATTGAAGAATCGTTTTGTCTATATCGTTCCACGAAGAACCTTTAACATCTGAATTACCTTTTTGTTTCATGGTTTGTGTTGTAAGGAGGAGAAATTAAAAAATATATATATTGAAAGGGGTTTAAATCTTTTTTTAATTAATGTTAACGTCATACTTAATGTTAATGTAAGTGCTATACTATACTACATGTATAATTTATTACAATTGTTTTTACTTTAAAGGGTATTTACTTATAATTTCACCAATTTCGTCATTAAAATGTTATAATTGTTTGTGTTGTTAGAACATTTAGACATCAAACATACACAAATCATACAAAAGCAAAGCAGATTTGAATGTTACTTTTATAAAAATATGTATTTAGGTCCACTCAAAAAATTATATGGTGTGTATATAGTGTGGGACTCCCCCTACAGGAATGGACCATCCTTTTTTTAAACTTATAAGAAATGAAGTTTCTATAGGGATTTAAAGTTGAGAAATGAGCATTTCTCCCAAATGCTACAGTAAAATGAGGCCATATATGGTGTGTATATAGTGTGGGACTTCCCCTACAGGAATGGACCATCCTTTTTTTAAACTTATAAGAAATGAAGTTTCTATAGGGATTTAAAGTTGAGAAATGAGCATTTCTCCCAAATGCTACAGTAAAATGAGGCCATATATGGTGTGTATATAGTGTGGGACGCCCCCTACAGGAAGAGACCATCCTGTGGTGAAACTTATAAGAAATGAAGTTTCTATAGGGATTAAAGTTGAAAAATGAGCATTTCTCCCAAATGCTACAGTAAAATGAGGCCATATATGGTGTGTATATAGTGTGGGACTCCCCCTACAGGAATGGACCATCCTTTTTTTAAACTTATAAGAAATGAAGTTTCTATAGGGATTTAAAGTTGAGAAATGAGCATTTCTCCCAAATGCTACAGTAAAATGAGGCCATATATGGTGTGTATATAGTGTGGGACGCCCCCTACAGGAAGAGACCATCCTGTGGTGAAACTTATAAGAAATGAAGTTTCTATAGGCATTTAAAGTTGAAGAATGACAATTTCTCCCATATGCTACAGTAAAATGAGGCCATATATGGTGTGTATATAGTGTGGGACTCCCCCTACAGGAATGGACCATCCTTTTTTTAAACTTATAAGAAATGAAGTTTCTATAGGGATTTAAAGTTGAGAAATGAGCATTTCTCCCAAATGCTACAGTAAAATGAGGCCATATATGGTGTGTATATAGTGTGGGACGCCCCCTACAGGAAGAGACCATCCTGTGGTGAAACTTATAAGAAATGAAGTTTCTATAGGCATTTAAAGTTGAAGAATGACAATTTCTCCCATATGCTACAGTAAAATGAGGCCATATATGGTGTGTATATAGTGTGGGACGCCCCCTACAGGAAGAGACTATCCTATTTTGAAACTTATTAGAAATGAAGTTTCTATAGGGATTTAAAGTTGAGAAATGAGCATTTCTCCCAAATGCTACAGTAAAATGAGGCCATATATGGTGTGTATATAGTGTGGGACGCCCCCTACAGGAAGAGACCATCCTGTGGTGAAACTTATAAGAAATGAAGTTTCTATAGGGATTTAAAGTTGAGAAATGAGCATTTCTCCCAAATGCTACAGTAAAATGAGGCCATATATGGTGTGTATATAGTGTGGGACTCCCCCTACAGGAAGAGACTATCCTATTTTGAAACTTATTAGAAATGAAGTTTCTATAGGGATTTAAAGTTGAGAAATGAGCATTTCTCCCAAATGCTACAGTAAAATGAGGCCATATATGGTGTGTATATAGTGTGGGACTCCCCCTACAGGAAGAGACTATCCTATTTTGAAACTTATTAGAAATGAAGTTTCTATAGGGATTTAAAGTTGAGAAATGAGCATTTCTCCCAAATGCTACAGTAAAATGAGGCCATATATGGTGTGTATATAGTGTGGGACTCCCCCTACAGGAATGGACCATCCTTTTTTTAAACTTATAAGAAATGAAGTTTCTATAGGGATTTAAAGTTGAGAAATGAGCATTTCTCCCAAATGCTACAGTAAAATGAGGCCATATATGGTGTGTATATAGTGTGGGACGCCCCCTACAGGAAGAGACCATCCTGTGGTGAAACTTATAAGAAATGAAGTTTCTATAGGGATTTAAAGTTGAGAAATGAGCATTTCTCCCAAATGCTACAGTAAAATGAGGCCATATATGGTGTGTATATAGTGTGGGACGCCCCCTACAGGAAGAGACCATCCGTTTGTGAAACTTATTAGAAATCGTGAATTAAAACCACTAAACTTGTTTTGATCAAATAAAAATCATGGTTAATTGTCGTAGGAGTATAGATATTAGACAAATAATTGAATTGGATAAACTGATTTATTTGCAGGACAATGGTCAATAATAATAGGCTAGTTTTAGACGGAGACATTGTTTTTACAATTAAGTAGGCCTACTTTAGTCTACATATAATGCAAACATTCCGAAAAAAATACATACATTTCTACAAAAACGACATATTCTAAACGTAAAAGACAACACAGACGATCCGCATTTAAATAAAGCTTTAAAAGCGGTGTTTCTGGAAATTACCGTAGTTTACTAAGTATGCGCGCAAAATTAATCTATACTGCGGCTGGCTTGACCGTCTATTTTCAAACTGCGGCTGGCTTGACCGCGGTGAAAAACCGAAGGATACCTAACGTTAGCCTTCCTGCTATTGGATTTGAAAGTCTTATATGTAAAAAAAAATTTAATGTCCTGTACTTTTGAGCTTATTAGCAATTTGGCTGTGCTCAGGTTGTTTATTGCTGCACTAACGTTACTGGTTCACAATTTATGTAATGTTGCCGGGTCTCAATAGCTTACATAGCCTGATCGTGCCTCATCACAAATTTAGTGTTATGCTTGTAAATGATGACTTCCAAACCACAATAAATGTTTTATGGTCAAAATCTGCTGATTTCTTAGTTTGTGCTCTTAGACTAATGTTGTCAATATAAATAGTTACTGTGCTAGGCTGTATTCCCATAGCGAGTTGAGTGTGGGTTATTGATGGCACCCATTACACATAGCACAACGCCTGGTTGCGAATGTGTTTCCAAAATATAACTACAGAAAATGAATTACCTCGGTTACTACACACATTCACGTCCATGCGTTGTGTTTTGGAAGACTGCAAATGTGATATGTAGCTAAAATTAGCAAGATAGCTGCTATGTAGCTAGCACGCTATGCGCTAACGGCTGACAACCAACTGCTACCTCAGCATCTAGTTTGAGCTATTAGTATAGCCCAGTAGTATAATCCGCGGAGCCAAAAGAGTGCTTTAGTACATGCAGAGTTATGAAGAGACATGATGTAACAGCGGTTTCTGCCTAGTCAACAAATTCATGTGCCTTGCCCTTCCCACGTGGAAGCTTATACAGCGAAAAAATTTACGATATTTAGAACCGACAATTGCGCTTATCAACCAAATAGGGGAACCAAAACAGCTCGTTTTTGCATTAAATAGTGTTTACACTAGTTTATCGTTTAAGCCATGTCATATAGCTCCTATAAGTATGAATTTTGTTCAAATATGAAAGACCTATCATAACATATAAAAAACATTAAAAAACATACCACTGGGGTTATTAAAGGTCAAAACTGCTGTGTTTAATTCAGGTATTAGTTCCATGCTAAAGTCCTTCTCAGGAACACCGCTGACATTCTCCACCAAAAGAGCCAGAACATTTTTGCTGAGTTCATCTGAAACATTCTCCAGAACCACAGAATATGACTCTTGAAGGTTCTTGACATCCAGTTTACTTCCCGTAGGGACATTTTGCTCTTTAGGCAAAGTAAAAGTGACAAATTAAATGTATTAAATAGCAAGCAATATTGACATGGCAACGTCTCATTAAAGGTAAAACCAAACAAATAAAACCATTGTACATTAATAAGACTTTAAGATATTTTTACAGTAAAAAAAATAAGTACATCAGCATTTACAGCAAGGTTACACCTAAGCAGTAAAATATATAAACCAAAGTCCATATGATGACTTACTGGGTTGTTGATAAGAGGCCTGCATCGTCTGAAACAACACAAAGAAGTATTTATAGTCATATTAATTCAACATTTTGGCAAAAAATACAGAGTTTGCAAGTTTGCATGCAAGCAGATACGTGGCGACGCATTATTTGGAAATGACACACTTCACCTTTCATATTTTTAATATAACAACATGGTCATGAAATCCCTAATCGTATTGAATTTTGAAAAAATACCCATACTGTACCTTTCTTACCAGCTGTTTGCTGTTGTCTGGCTCTTTCTCTACATCCTCTGGATTGCTCACCTTCAATTTGACTGTGACATTATCAATGGTAAGCACGTGATCCTCTTTGGAGAGAACATTATCTCGGACTAGAACAAAAACAGATTTAGTAAAATACCTTTAGGACAGTTTCATAGAATTAACGTGACACCATTAACTTGTAGTAAGATATACTGTGACCCTTTTAAAACAAGTGACAGATGCTGCATCTGAAATTGTATACAGTCACTAAAGCACAGGTTTTATCAGCTGGCAATTTTCAATGCACATTAGTGATCCACGTGAAAAGGTATTAAGTCATTATTTGTAATATACTATTTCTACATAAACCCATCCTGCTAAAAATAGTATTACATACATTCTAGTGGTTTCCATTTAAATACCCTTATGAACCACATTTCTTAGTAAAAAAAAATGTATGCCTTTTCTATTGATTCCCATCTGCATCTCTTGTGTTTTTGGGCAGGGTTCTATTGTTTTTTTTAAGCAGGGCAACTACATAATGTAAAGAATATCTTGTGAAAGTATAAACTTTAGATTTTGATTTAGTTTAACTAAGGCCAAGTCAGAGACTTACAGTAAATCATATTGAAAAAAATGGTTAAAATCAAACTCTGATCCTCATAACTAGATTTTTCACACACTTATGTAAGTTGCATCTATTCTTGACATTGATAGTGAACTATAATAATTAACAATTAACATTTGTGCAGTTTTATCAAGCACCTGTTGCACCTATAGATTGCTGGCACTGTCTCTAGCTTGACTTTCACAAGGCTTGTAAGGAGTTCTCATCTCTTACCATCTAAAACAATTATGAACATTGTAGAATAAGTTATCTCTCCCTTTCTCCCTCGTGTATCGATTCAACACACAAACTAACATTTGTGAAGTTGGCTAGTTAGATACAATTTAATATGCCAACAGTCATAATATGACTTACAGTTATGTTAATGATAACAAATATGCTCGTTTTATTAAAGACTGCACAGTGGTTTTAAAAGTGGGGTGAGTTAAAGGCAGAAAGTATAATACACGGGCGAACAGTGTGCGCAATTGCGACACCAGAACACTAACGCGAGGAGTGTGGACCCCGCGTATAGCATCGCATGAGCCTCGTTGGGCTCATTATATGTAACACCTGCTGCAGCTGCAGCTGCACGAAGCGCCAGTAGCTTCGGGGGTAGGCTTACGATAACACTGATAGTATAAATGCTGCCTTTCATGATCTCCTTCGGTTTCATATCTCCTGGTTGCACCAAGTAAGTGCGTCGCGCTTTTCTGACACAAACGATGTTGTCACGTATCCTTGCGCTTTTTTAAATGGGTATACGGAAATTCTTGATCTTTTCTAGTGGGTATATGGCGTATACCTGCGTATCACGTAGACTACACCACTGCGTACATACCCTCTATAGTGTCGTAACTCTCATATTCATCAACTCTTCATTGAAGATGGTTGACCGGTCGACGTAGGTATGTAAATAACTCAAGTTGAGTTTGGAAACATAGGCCACACTCATACACTTCATATACATGATGATGTGCTGTTTTATTATTTTTTATAATTATTTTAGTTATAGGGAGTTGACCATAGTTTGACAGCCCGGAAAGACGCCCGTCAGAAATAGTTTTTCTTTAGTTCAGCCTGGTGCGGCTTCGGATTTATTGTTCGGAGTTCCCAGGAAACATTTTACATTTACATTTAATCATTTATCAGACGCTTTTATCCAAAGCGACTTACAAAGAGTCTACGGAGCAATAAGCGATATGTCATCCAGGAGCAAAAATACAGTAGGTGCCAATACAAAGTTACTGGTTTCAACAAAAGCTAGACCACTGTTTAAAGGGTTAGTTTCTTTTCACTTGTCTGTCAAGTATTCATAGAAGTGGTTTAAAGTAGTTTTTTTATGTTTTGAGAGATGTGGTTGACTGGACCGAGTTAGGAAGAATGATGGAAGGAGTTGTGAAAGAGAATGACCGGGGAAAGGATTTACTGCCCTTTTGAGAAGGCAATTCAAGACGCCGCTGGTTTGCTGAACGCGGGATCTTGATGGGGTGTAGGAGTGCACGAGGGTGTGAAAGTAAGCTGGTGCAAATCCAGTGATAGTCCTGTAGGCAAGCATTAGTGACTTGAATCTGATTCAAGTAGCCAGTGGAGGTAGTCAGTATTTCTAATATTGATTTAAACATATTGTCTGTTTGCGCTTATCTCAACACATACTCAACATGCTGTCATGCCAAGGAGAGAGCGCTCGTGCTAATCAGAATGAATGGCTCGTAAATATATCAAGTTATCCCTACTAAGTAATGATTCAGCAGTTGATTGTAACATCTATTGTATGGATTTTTGGCTGTTGTTGTCACATACGAATTATAAATATACTGTAAATACTGCAGATCGACTTATTAATGTGATATTCATTTGAATTAAAATAACTTGTCTTTATGCTTTTCTGCATATTTTATTATTGTAGACAGTATGTGGTGCTTAGTAGGAGTGGTTACATATAACCATTTCTATTTTCACAAATCCTAAGAATTGAACGAGTCTTCTTTTGACGAGTCGGTAGTGAGAATGAGTTGATGCATTGGCATTCTAACATAACCAAATTGGCCTATTATTTATACCAAAAAACTTAAGTCATTGCTAGTTAACTTTAGTAAATGCTTTAAATAAAGTAAAAAAATACAATCCTATTGTAGCTAGTCGTATCAAAGAACATTACTTTAGAAAAAAACACTTTCTTCTCAACATTTTAGGATTTATATAATAAACAAAGTAAACTAAAGATCAATTGAATCAGGGCATCTGAAAAACTTCCCCAGTGACTTCCCCGATTTCACTTGACAAATGTTTTACTTAAACCAAGAAAATCTGTTCATCAAAGGTCACAAAATGGGTCCAACATTTACTGTAAAATTGCATGGGTAAACCCGACAGAACATGCGGGAACAAATTCACAACACTGTTTTTAATCAAATATGAATCTTTAATTTAGTACAGCTCTGTTATATTTAGAGTACAGAAAAAGCAGCAGACAACCATTTTGGGGGTAACTTTTGGGTACATATTTAGATATACAATAATTAGACTGATGATCAGCTGTAAAAAAGGTTTGACTTGAAAATAAATGATTGTTCAGTAATGTTTTACAATATAAGAATTAGATTTGTCATTTGCAAACAGAATCTCATTTCCACATTGATGTTTTCTATATATACAATATCAACTGTTATTTATACTCCTTTACATACCAGTCTGCAAATCTTATATTTATACTCAATATTTCAAACTGTTTAAGGAACAGTTCACCTATAAATGAGAGATTTGTTATCATTTGCTCTTTATTAATCATTATTATTCAATACGTTATATTATTCAAAGACATTTTTAATGGAGCAGAAAAGATATTTAACAGAACAATGAGCAATCTTTAGCAAAGCAGCTAAGCAAGTCATTCTCAGGATTATATTTCAGCTAAGGAATAAAGATTCTTTTGTGGCCTCTGACTTTTTTGCCATATAGACAAGTTGCCACAATCATTATAAGGTGTGGCAACTATTCTTATCAGCACAATAAAACAAATATTCACAAACCGAACTATGAATCCTTGCTGAAATGTGATAGGGGAATTCTGGGTAAGCCTGTACGTCATTGAAAATGACAAAATATTGATGGGTTGGCTGTATTATTGGTCACACTGTAATAGAGACCATTGTTTGAGCTCTTCACAGGTGGAACAATTACTAGTTTTCCTTGAGTGAAGTCATGCAACAAGCACCCTGGGGAGATTGCTCTATTGTGGAGCATTTGGACACTGCAGCTGACAAACATTACAGTTATAAATGTTATTTTACAGAGTTTAGTGGAGACTCATTGTTTACATATTTGAAACCAAAACCATTCTAAATTATATTAAACATAAAACTTATGTGTTGCCAATCTTCTTCAAATGTTCTTAATCCTCCTGTCAAACTGCTCCCGCTCACTGATAAAAGAACGTTTAAAGTTGTAGACAAAATTGTTATTGGAAATAATGGCAGGATGTTATGCTTGACCATTTCTCCTGGTATCCTTACATACCTTATGTCAATGACAGGCCCTTGTAGAAATCAACCATGTTCTCCTCAGCCATGGTGAGATTTTCCAAAGCAGCAAGGGCACAGATGATGGACTAAGAAAGACGTCACACCCCAAACAAGTAGTATCATCTCAGTATCAATTTTTTTTGTACAAGAAAACTGAGTGTCCTTTCTACATTAACCAATTTTATAAAGCAATAACAAAAATGAAGCAACTACAAAATAAATCTGAATACAGGACCCACATCTGGAAAAAGGACATCCATAATAAACTTGATTGTGTTACTGTGAGTCTGTGTGAGTGCATTTTTGATCAGAATCATTTTACAAGCTATTTTACAAAGAAAAATATTATGCACATTAGATGTTGTGATCATCTCTTTTATTCCATATGGGAATGAAGTTTTCAATTTGAGTCTGATCATGCATGCTTAATTATTGATTTTTGTTTTCATAATACGCATTTATTTTGACTGTGATGTTCTCACCTGAGATTAATTGTTATTTCTGATTATGGCTCTCTCCATTTTGTAGGAAGTTGACTTACTAGTTAAAATAATAAACAACTTAAGTATAGGTCTATGTGCAGCTAAATTGAAATGGATTACATACATATAAGCCTACTGTAGTATGTTTTAATGCAAGTAAACGGGGTCGGAATAATGTCTTACAAGAAAAGGCCATCTCACATAGGCTAGAGACAGACAACAAAATAAAATTAAGATTAAAATAATTATGAAAATGAGTAAGACATATCGAGTAAGCATGCATGTGGTTAGCTAAGGTTGATTCAGACAAAACATCGATTGTGTATATTGTAAAACACTCCCTCCATCTTATTTTCACTTTCGTTTCAGCATTAATTTACAATGAAACTGATGGCCAGGTTCACCACAGCTATGAGGACAGAAAATAACTTTAATTGATACTAAATTAAGAAACGAGAGGGCAATTTCAATGGGATGGGAGTGGAAAGGCACAGCTACATTTCTTAAAATATCATAAATATGTATGACCATTTCTATTTTAACAAATCCAAAGATTTCCTTACATCATTTTCAACATTTTTGAATGTGTCCCATTTGCCTGTAAGGGATACAAAAGTCCAAACATGGAATGGATAAATACAGAAGAAAGATACAGAGATAACTGGTAACACTTCACAATAAGATTGTATTTGTTAGCACAAGTAAAATAAAAACGAACAATATGCCAACTTCTATAGAATTAACAAATGTTCATGTTAATTTCAGCATTTATTAATACATTTATAAAAGTTGTAACTATTAACAGTAGTAAATGCATTGTATTAGCATTAACTAACATTTACAAACAGGCTACAAAAAACTATGATCATTTACTTGAGGTAAAAAAACGTCTTATCAAAAAATTACCCCTCAATAAAAAGTAACTTACTCTTCCGAACTTAGAATGATAGTTTATTAGGCTTATTTTATTTAATAAACATTTTAAAAATCTAAAGATCAACTGAATATCTACATCTGATAAAACTTTCTCCGTTTTCCTCTATATTTCACTTGACAAATGCTTTACTTAAACCAAACAAATTGTACATCTCAGGTCACAAAATTGGTCCAACATTTGCTTTAAAATTGCATGGGTAAACCAGACAGAACACAACACTTGTAACCGATATGAACCTTTAATTTGTACAGTTCTGTTATAATTTGAGTACAGACAAACAGCAAACAACCATTACAGTGGGTACATTTTTACATTTTTAGACATTCAAAAATTAGAATTAGTTTTATCAGCCCAAAAAAAGTTTGGCTTTAAAATGAATGATTGTTCAGTAATGTTTTACAATATTTAAAGAATTAGATTTATCATTTGCAAACAGAATCTCAGTTCCACATTAATGTGTTCTATTATATACAATATCAAGTGTTATTTATACTCTATATCAGTCAGCAAACCTTTATTTTATACTCAATATTTCAAAATGTTTAAGGAACAGTTCACCTATAAATGAGAATTCTGTTATTATTTGAACTTATTAATCATTTTGAATCAATATGTTATATTATTCAAATCCTTTAACATATTTTTTTTGGAGCAGAAAAGATATTTAAGAGAACAATGAGCAATTTTTAGCAAAGCAGCTAAGCAAGTCATTCTCAAGATTATATTTCAGCAAAGGAATAAAGATTCTTTTGTGGCCTCTGACTTTTTTGTCATATAGACAAGTTGCCACAACTGTCCTTATTATGTGTGGCCACTTTTCTAATCAGCACAATAAAGAAATATTCACAAACAGAAACATTAATCCTCACAGAAATGTGATAAGGTATTCTGGGTAAGCCTGTACATCATTGAAAATGACAAACATGGTTGGGCTGTTTGTGTTATCGGTCACACTGTTATAGAGATCAGCACTGTTGGAGCTCTTTGCAGGTGGAACAAGAATACCTTGTTTTCCTTGAGTGAAGTCACCAACAAGCACCCTGGCCAGATACATGCGTTTGTGTCCAGTGACATCAGGTTTTGAGTAGCCTCGGGCTGAATAAGATGCATCCACAGCAAAATATGTACCATTCCCATACATGGCTCCTTAAAACAGAACAGAATAGAGTTAATAGAGAAAAACAATTACTAACAAAGATTACACTTGATTTTTGGCTGGTACCATGAATTCCAGCATAGCTGCGGTTGAACCCGTGATGGTTGATGTGATCAGTCTTATCAGGGCCAGTGCCATGGAAGAGAAGCTTCTCGTTGTTTTTATGATTGTTCTTTGATTCCAGTTCTTCCTTCTTGATCATGTAGTTTTTCCAAAGTGTGCTGTTCTGCACTCTGTCAATCTGTTCAGAAAAGAAACTGGTCAACGTCATTTAGATTTTAAAGTTTTTTTTTTTTTTTAAATGGTTGACTTTGACTGAATAAGGAAAGAACAGTCAATTAAACCTCAGAATAGATGAGAACTTATTTAATATTAGTTAAAAAGCATCTAAGGGTAAGACCTCAAGAAGCTGTTCGAGACATTCATGGCAAAAGGTGAGTATAATAAGCTTAGATTTATTTTCAATTTAGCAGTCATAACATAATTGCCAACGTTTCTATAACCATAGTTAACCATAGTTTGAAATTTACTTCCCTTCTAATGTGGAAAAATGAATAATTAAGTGAGAAAATGTTCTACAACTTTTGACAATTGTATTTGTAATGACAATTTTGATGTATTAACCAGACACAAAGAACCATGTTATTTTGTTTGTTGCTTAGTACATATATGTACATTTTCTGGCATTTAATTTTGTGGATAATTTCACCCGCACCAAAAATTCTTTACAATATAATACTGCTCATCATGCATCAAACATACAGAGGGAGTGTGCAGATACTGAGAAACACCAGGTATAATTTGGCAAATCCCTACAGTTCCACAAGGAATATTAATTGATTAAAAGAATGTCATCTGAATAAAATACATTTCACAGTTACTTCATTTGCTGTGCGGAATTCTACATTTTTTGCAGCTGCAATATTATTACACCACACCTAGATAGACAAGCTGTGTGTCTAGACCTACTTGAATGATTTTAAAGGTGAGTCCAGTTTTCATGAACTCTTTCTCCACATCCCCATATTCCTGTGAGCCTTCTGTGAGTTTTACTAGATCAACTGTCTGTCCCTTCATGTCATTCCAGTGTGAAGGCAAAGAATATTGAGCATCTAAAAAATGATACAAGAAATTTCAACTTGAAATACATTTTAGACATCTTTGTACATGAGGACTACATAATCAATGTCTAAAATACTAACATGAGTTTAAGATAAACTCACCTGTCAAATCTAGTCTTTGCAGTTCAATCCACCTACTGCCTCTTCTGGCCTGAAGTTGAACAAAATCAACATTGTAATCATCATTATCAATCTTGATTTTGATTGAGGTTTGTTTGTTCTGAAAGGCCTTCTCCAGGTCATAATTGGTCATCATATCAAAGTTTTTCAGGTTCTGTCCACGTTCCAGATATTTCCATTCAACCACGCTGCTGATTATAAATGCCTCACGTCTTTTGCTTTCATGCCTTTCCACCCTACGGATCATGTCCCGAATACGACTTTCAGCAGTGTGTACATCTCTCGTAAGTCCCTCCAGTTTGATGACAGGGTCTTGATCTTTGCTCTCAAGTTTAATGCTCACCGAGAGCTCTCTCTGCATGGTGCTCAGCATTTCTGCATCCTCCTTAGTAAAATGACTAATGGCCGAATCACGGATTGGAATGTTCACATACTCCTTTAAGATCAAGCTGTTGATCATGTCTCTGGCCTTATTCAAGTCTTGTGGAGAATCTCCGCACAGCTGAAACACGGCTGGTTCAATTTCCTCAACCCCGATCACAAACTCTTCATTTTTGGGAGATTCGGAAGTGTCCCAAAACATAAGTTCTTTTGTCCAGCCTGTGTGATAGAAAGAAACAGATAAGGATCAATTACATTAAATCTAACACAACAAAACAGAATCGAATAGCCACTTTTGTTGATTTAAAGACCTTTTATCCGGTCCATAATGCCTTTTTCCTCCTCCACTTTTTCACCCGATCTTCTGAGCATGCTTTTGTGAAAATCAGTCACCATGTTCGCCTGGAATATGAGGAACTTTACCAGCTTTACACTTGACAGTTTCTTTTTCTTCACAAAGTCAACAACAGCATCAACCATTGCATCTGCAACATCTGCTGGGTCTGCTCTACCATGACCTGAAGGGTTAAAAACATGCCTGAGTAATGTGTTTTATGATGAACAGGCTTTCAATTACTACTTTAAAGAAATTAAGTGATATTAAGTAATTTGTTGTTTTTATTATGGGTTTTATTATGTAAAGATAACTCATTAAAAACCCTAAAATGCTCAAATTTGGGACAAAAAATAATATTAGAATAATTATAAATTCATTTGAATATGCAGTAACCAGTTTTAATGCTGCAAAAAAAAGTTTTAATTGTTAGTTCTATTCATTGTAGTTGAAGCTTGTTGTAAAGTTTTACCTGTTTACATTTGTGTATTCAATATGTATTAAATTATTGATGTTTTACTCTATGGTAACCATACAAATGTATAAATGTTACCTGTGCCAAGAGCAGGGAAGGCAACAGAGGATAGTTGGTTTGCCTCGCACATCTTCAGAACAGACAAAACAACATCTTTAATTTCAGATGGTTGATTACGGCCCACAATATGGATGATGTTTCCACATGGGAGCCGCCCAGCTGACGTCACAATCTCTGTTTGCTGGAAATTTGATGCACTTACTGTATAACAAAAACAAAACACTTTTTACCAAAACGCTGTACAGTGAATTACATATCTGGTTTAACTAAATGTTTAGCAGTAGAGATTAAATGGTACATTTGAAGGAATACAAACCAGTCTGTAAACACTCTTGTTCCACCTGTAACCCTGCAGCCTCTAAAATTGCCTTTGATACACCTGGATGTCAAAAATAAATCGTTAAATTAAACACTTTTACTAGCTACCTAATTACATTCATTATATCTGCTTTGAAATAATAAAAATTGTATCAACCTGTTTTCAAAGAAAATGTCTGATTTGAAGAGTTGACAATGGCATCAGTGTTCTCTTTAATTATGTCTCCTGATGATACCTCCAGGGTCAGTTGACCCACCTGCATAGTGATCACCCCAAGAGAGGGAGTAGAGACTTTGCCCAGGAGGCCTAATGTAAAATGTAAATGTAAAATTATAACATACAGTATTTATTTAGTGACAACACTGAAACCTTAAGGCACTGATGAACATAGAGAGATACAAAAAGTTACCAAATGTCTGTGCTGGCTTGCTAGAAGGTTTTATTTTAGGTATAAATTGTTGATGTGATTGCAATCTTTTTGCGACTGGACTTGTTCTCCCATGTCTGAAGATTTTTGTAAAGCACTACCGGAAAAAAGCACAGAAACAAACTTATAGTTGTGGTCTAAATAAAAAAATCTTAATTAGTGACAGTTTAAAAGTTTTTCCTAAATGTAAACACTTACTTCTAAACTCTCTCTGTCAGAGGGGTGCACAATCACAGTTATTTCTTTAAGGCTTTGATGAGTAAATTCCTGGACTTCACTCAGCATGATCTTTGCCACCAGATCTTTAGGAAAGCCAAGGTTCCCAGTTCCAATAGCTGGGAAGGAGACTGAAACCATCCGCAGAGCTTCTGCTTTTTTCAGACAATCCCTTATGATTTGATGGAGTACCTTTTATTCAAAATAATGTTATATTGTAACCTTTTAAGTAAACATTTTAACAAAAAAATATATTTATATTTCAGATTGCAATTTCAAATTTAATGTATAAACAGTTTGCTAAATGAACACTGCAAAAAGCAGATTGTTACTTTAACTTTATCCTCTGAGTCGCGTCCACTGCTCCAAAATGGGCAGACTACGTGGAAAACTTTTGCACAGTTCAGCTTATATCCATCTGTAATGACCATCTCTCCATAATTCAGTCGATTTCCCCGAGCAGCTGTGACCTCTTCCTGGAGTCTATGACCAGCAGTCTCAAGGAGTGCCTTGGAAATGGCACCTTTTTTGAGGTCCAAGTCGTCTGATATAGTGTTTACAATGACATCAGCCTGCAGAAATACTTCAAAGTTTCATCAAAGCCTCCTATCAAAATGCTCCATACAAATTGACGCAAATCTGACTTGTGTGCTGGTACAGAAGTTAACCAGGATTCACTTACCTTTGCATCCTGAATGTTCCCCTTGCTCAGAAAGATTTGTAGTCTATCCTTAGTAGTTTTGGGCTCAAGAACTTGCAACCCATCATATCTCGCTGAACTGCCAACAGAATTGTCTGTTTCTCTCTCCTTTGTGCTTGCCATTCAACATTTCTATGATCTGTAACTGTGATCTCCAAATGTTTTATTTATATTTCCTTGATTTCCATGACCATGATAATCCTGATCTCTGTGTCCAACGCTTCCATGCCCAAGAGGTTTCTTATAATGGGGGACATTCATTTTGGGGCTAAACGCAGAAAACTCCTTTCTGACAGCTTGAGCCATGGCATCCACAGTCTTGCGGTTATTGTCAACCAAGTGAATCTCAGTAAATTTACTCCTCCAGTCACTCGAGTCCTGAGCCAAGATAAACTCCCGCACCTCACTGGCAATTGTTTCGGTGCATAGTTCGAGAGGACAGCCGAAAATTCCTGAGCTGATAACTGGAAAAGCAATAGACGAACATTGTTTGCCTGAAGCCTGCTTTAAACTTTCCCTCACAGCACTTTGTAGGCGTCTCACTACACCAGGCTTGTCTGAACTATTGTATCGGGGACCAACGGCATGCACTACATATTTACAGGGAAGACGACCAGCCTCAGTGATGATGGCTTCTCCAACCCTCAGAGGACCATTCCTTGTAACGTGTTTGCTACAACATTCCTGCAGATCTGGTCCAGCTGCTTGGAGAAGAGCTAAAGCTACTCCACCAGTGTGCATCAGATCTTCATTAGCTGCGTTGACAACAGCATCAACTTTCAGTTTGCAAATGTCTGCCTCTCTGACTCTGACGGTAACTCCACCTGGCATCTGAACCTCACAAAACTGCCCAAATTCTTCAAAACTACCTCTATCTTTGCCTATATCGTCCTCCTCTTCTTCGTCCAGCATGTGATCTTCCTGGAGAACAATCACAAATCCTTTTTCCTTCAGTAAAAAAGACAGCATATATCTACCTTCCTCCTTGAAGTATTTCTTTGCTCCTGCCTTCTGAATGATCAGCGTGTCCGTGTACAGAGCATCCGCCATCTTTTTGAAGAAGCTCATAGCGGGCTGGACAAACCTGCGCTCTCCAGACAGTTTGATCCTGGGTCTTATGGAATCGAAACACACTGTCACCTCATCAGACTTCGTAAAATGCTGCCAGTCAAGTGATTTTCTGTCTTTCATAAATTCGACTACTGCATAGGACTTAACACGAACCGAATCTTCAACTTTACTGTGTTTCTCAATGAAGTCTTCCAAGTTGCGGCTGACCTCTGCTACTGGTTCTCTGAATCCAGACACTATTACTTTATCTCTTTGCAGTGAAAGATTTATCAACACTATCCTCTTCTTGGATGTATTGTATAAACTTTGCAGTTGATTATGGAGATCTTGCCACTGTGGCAATGCAAGAACAGCCCGATCTTCTACAATGATGTCTTTATACTGAAGAACCGTTTTCAACTTCTTCTCTGCCTCAGAAAGTGCTTGTCCTGTGCTTCCAATCAAAAGAAGATCTTCATTTTCTACAGTGTAGACAGCAATTATTCCTTGAGCTATAAACAGGTCTTTAGACATCTCATCACTATCCACCGATCTCAAGAACTCTAGTACTGAACGATCAACCTTTAAAGGCATCTCTTTCATACTTAATTTCTTCTCAAGGAACCAATTCTTTAAGGTGAGAATTTCTGTTTGAAGGCCTGACAATTGTAATTTATTCATTTTCTTGTCGTAGTCAAGATGCAGTTGTGGAAAAGCAGATAGGGCATTTTGCAGACCATCTTGTTGAAGCAGAGAGTACATGACAGGTGTCACCTCCATAACCTCTGTGACGCTGCTCCTCTCTCTCTCCATTTGAGTCGATGCTCGATCTAACATTTTACCCACAACAGATTTCAGCCCATTTATGTCATGGGTCGCACCAGCCATTGTGAGGGCCCCTTTAGACGCATCCATATATATAAAAACTTGATCTGTGACCAGTCCCTTGATATCACTCTCCGCTTTGGTCCACACGGGGTTTAACACTGGCAAATCAAAGGCGGTATAGTTGGATATAATGCTCTTAAAGGCGTCTGAGGCGTTCTTTGCCCAGCAATCAATGTGTCTTTTGGTTAAACCTTTCTGTTTCAGCAGTGCTGGATCAGGACTGAGCAGAACTTCAGGTTTGTCCATGTCTATTTGGCAGAATTGTTTGCTCATCTTATCACTGATAGACGAAATAAGGCTTTTCTTGAGAAGGAAATTCCTGATGGCAGGATGTATAGTGACTGTTATGGGTTCAGGCAGCTTCAATGTTGGTCTGTTGCTGCCATACAAAGCTGTGTCCAGGGATTTATAGTAGGGGTAGATCTTGACTGGAACATTGCTGATCTTATGCTCCATCTTCAAAACCTTATCCTTGTCTGACAAAAAATGAAAATGCAAGGGAAATTATGTAAATTATCTCAAGGCAATGTAAACGAGAGGGGAATGGTTTTTAAGTAGGTTCACTAAAGGTCACTTGCTGCACAAAAGGATGCCAACTTTGAGATTTTATTTACCTTCTTCATTTGTAAAGGTAATGATGGCTGCTTGCTCTAATGGAACTATGATGGTTTCTTCTACTGGACCGCCCCATTTTTCAAAATACAGCTCAAGCAGCATCTTATTATTGGCCTCAGCTGAAAGATTCTCCACCCGCACACATGTGCTTCTCTCCAGGGCACGGACCTTCCAACCATAGCCATGGAACTTTTTGTGTCTCTTGCTCTCTTCAAGAAACTGTCCTACGGCTGTCAGAAATGTTATTTTACGCAGTGTAGCAGACACATTTAATGAGGATAGAAAAGTTACACATTTAAAAATAAAAGTAAATCTGATTGTCATTTTGTTATAAATTCTCTGCATTATATAAACAGACATTCCTCCCAATCCAATAATACCAGATTTTTAAACTATGCTGCTTGATTTAACATGATAGTGAAGGAACAAATAGTTAATTCTTTTACCTAAAGTACTTTTAAGTAATTCTGTATATTTAATAATATAAAAGAATTCAACTTACCACTGGGGCTATTAAAGGTCACAACTGCTGTTTTTAATTCAGGTATTAGTTCCATGCTAAAGTCCTTCTCAGGAACACCACTGACATTCTCGACCAAAAGAGCCAAAACATCTTTGCCAGCTTCATCTGAAATATTCTCCAGAACTACAGCAAATGATTCTTGAACGTTCTTCGCATCTTCTTCACTTGCAATAGGAGTAGCATTGTTGTCTTCAGGCAAAATTAAAGTGACATCAAATTGATGAAAAGCATAAATAAGTCATCGTAAAGTTAAAACTCAACTAACAAAAGCATTAAACATGACTCATAGTAATGAACATGACATTGGAATATATCAATAAAATATCAACCTAACCAATCATCACGTGTAAATAATTGACTGAAGCCAATCCACGTGACATGACTTACTGGGTTCTTGATATCCAGATGCCTGCTCTGTCTAAAAAAAGAAATGAAAAAGAAGGTGAAGTCTTTTTCACGTGAACACAGATCCCTACCGAAAAGTAAGTCAAATCCAAAACGCTGAAATAATTGAGAAAAGGGGGAGTCTGCAGACCTGGAGCATGCAGTTTTACGCCCGAGGCAGTTTTACGCCCTATGCAGTTTTAGGACTCTGTTGTTCATTATTTCTCCAGTAGGGGTTCACTGTTCATTATGAATCACCAGAACAGACCTAACAGATAACTTAGTTGTCCATTTGGAGTTAGAGGTATGGCAAATAATCGTTTTTGTTACTAAGAAATGGCCCAACATGCATAGTTTTTTAACGATTAATTGATATTGTTATGAATTAATTTAAACATCTTAACATATATATACATATATATATATATATAGATATGTGTGTGTGTGTGTGTGTAATTTAAACTCAAAGACAAAACAATTAATACTTATTGGCGACCAGGTCAATGTTGTGTCTGGATCAACCTTAGCTAACCACGTGTACGCCAACTCGATATCTCTTACTCATTTTCCTTATAATTTATTCTCATTTTGTCTCTGTAGTCAATGCGAGATGGCCTTTCCTGGTAAGATATTCTTCTGACCCTGTTTACTTCTATTATATATTATATTTAAACCATTGTGCACACATACGTACTCAAAATTTTTATAAAAAAATGATCCAATTATCTATTGTATATACAATATACCTCTTTGATATTTTGCATTGAATATTTTAACTTAATGATCTGGATTACAATGTATGTGCACCTTATGTGGGTTTTATCACGTTTGTGATTCTTAGTGCTCAATTAATCGTGTATCTTGTTTCTTAATAGAAGTTGTTGGCTGGCTTATTATGCCTATCATGTTGTGATATTATTGATCTCTTTTGTAATAATACTGGGAAATAATAATAAAAAAAATGATCATGCAGTTGTACAGTCTTGTTAATTCAAAAAGTTTTAGAAAAAGAAATCTCTATGAACTTGTATGAATTATACAGCAGGTGCGTAAAACGGCATACTGGGGCGCAAAACTGCATCCAGGTCTGCAGACTCCCCATATAGAAATAGTTCGCAAGTGAAATTTTAGCGGTTGCGTGGTGACGCATGACGTGGTCACTGCATTTTGAGAAAATCCCACAGCCTTCTTACCAGCTTTACGCTGTTGTCTGTCTCTTTCAATACATCGCCGGGTTTGCTCACTTTTAGCTCGACTTTGTCTTTGTCAATGATAATCACGTGATCCGCTTTCGAGAGAACATTATCTCGGGCTGTAACACAACAGTCAGCTTTGGTAAAATTCATCACAACAGTTTTACAACAATTAGCCGGACACATTCACTTGTATTAAAATACCCCGAGACACTTTTTAAACAATTGACACAAACCTTGTAAGCTATTTTATTGACAGTCGACGCAACAGTGACGTCTTATATAACTATGTAAATGTTCGTTTAAAAATACACGTCAGTGGTTCAGTTGCGTAAAACCTAATTATTAAATAACTAAACCAGCTTCAGCATTTTACTGTTTTGTGTTTAGCACTTACTGTCCGATGATTTGAACAGAACTGTAACAGCGCTGGTACTTTCATTGAATCGTACGACGCAGTCTCCTCCCTGAGACTTCTTCTTGCTTTGAAAGTAAATCTGAAGTTTATTCTTCAAACTTTTCGCCTGTTCGGGGCTCCATTCACCCTCCACAACGATCGGATAAGGATATTCCTCCATCCCGAGTTATGAACAACGAGGAAATGACTGTCGAGTCGCTGTATATTGTAAACACACCCGCCAGTTGATTTTCACTTTCGTTTCAGCGTTAATGTGCCATGAAACCGAGACAGTTTCCGGTTCTCACTAGAATGAAAGATAGCGCTGTAAATTATTTTAAAATAATTTATTATTTATATAGAATTTGTGGCACGACCATTTAATAAGAAAGAATGCGAATTGTTATAAACATGTGCTGCCTTTGTATAATAAATAACCAAAGTATAAAAATAAAACTTACTGAACATCAATTTTATTTTTAATTGCGAATTAACCACAGTGCGCGTGAACTTTACATTTCTTCTGGCGCGTGTGGTTGCAAGTTCTGAAAAGTTTGTGCGAGTTTCGGTGCAAAAGTTAATAACAATATCTTAGAAAACCAACAGGTGGCGGTATAAGCCCACTGTCATATTTTAGTAAAGCTTAACATTATTTTTGGAAAAAGTAAGAATTCCTATATATGACAGGAACAAAAACTAACAATCTCGCACAAAAAAATATTAACAAATATTTGACAAAGTTCTTGCTAAATTAAAATATCTAATTTATATCAGAACAGAACGTTTTATCTAACAGCACCCTCATTCCTTTGACCACAGGGCTTTTGGGTTCCTCTCATGTGTTAAATATTCTCTCCTCTTTTCTCTGTAATAATCATGAATGCATAAATTTAATAATTACCAGTCAGCCAATCGCATTAAAGCAAACGAAAGCTTTTATCACAATGTGTACCTCATGAGGTTTGGGATGTTATTAGTGGTTTGATCCCTCTTTTGCCCTGTATAGTTTGAGTTCATTTACAGCTCCTCAACATCATTACCCTCTGTTCACCTACAGTAACAGATGTGAGGGGCAGAGAAGCTTCCATAGTACTGCTTCACTGCAGACATGGGTCCCTAAATAAATGATTATTACTGACAGCACTGAGCCCAACTAAAGCTTCCAGGAACTTACCTTTAACTCTACACAAAATGACACACACAAAACACAAAGCATTGCAGCTCTCTGGTGTGCTTAAGACATATTTGTGCATACGTGCAAGTGAATTCATCACACAGTGCCTAGGATGCAACCCAACTTCGCATCATTCATGAAATAATGAATTAAGTCACCCCTAAGCTCTTTCTCGTACAACACAACTCGTCTGGAAATGAAAGCCGAAAGAGAGAGAACATCACATCATTGATTTAATTGGCAGGGTCGTTACAAATATCGAAAGAGGAGACAGCATGAAGTTTCTTGAACACAGTACACAATTTATGGTCTTGGTTTTAGTAACTAATGTCAGGAGTGGGGCGCTGTGAAGGGCTCGAGAAGCACAACTTGACCTCCATGCAGGCATGTCATTAAATTTGACCTCCAAAGAATGTCTTCATATCAGAAAATAAAAAATGCTATTCTATTAAATGTAAAATCAAAGCATTATGAAGTTGATTAATCTGTAGGAAATAATTATCCTAATATAGGTCAGTAAGTTCTCACTGATAATATTACACTGTTTTGCACAAGGTCAAATGATCTTACGTCCAATGAAGCACACACGATGTTCTCTGGAACATTTTCAGACTGTGGCAGGGATAAGAGGGAAAGATTTTATCAGCACATTTGTGGAACCCATTGCCAGCTATAGATGAAAGGTGTTTGAGAGGGTTGGGTTTAGGGGTAGAGGTCAAGCAATACAAGATATATTTAGTTCAATTTAAAATTCCCCCTTCATAACAAGATGTCGATGTGCATGCATTTCCTGTCATGAAAATCGAAGCCAGTTTTGTGTTCTCAGTTATACTGATGTATTGTTAAACTAACCTATTTGTGCATTTTCAACATAGACAGTAACTGCAGATCACATTTATTATTCAGGGTTATTTCAGTCATAACCAACTACTACAACATGACGTACTATGTGACACAAAGGCAGAGAGAGAGGTACTGAAAATGTGTTTTGCCCAGTGAGGTATGAAACCATGCAGTCTAAGAGCTGTCTCCCTTTTTATGTTACATAACCATGTTGTGCATTTGAGTGTTAGCATGACTGTTGATGTTTGTTCTCTATGTGTGGCTCTAACCTTAAACACAACATTTTCTTCTGGATCTATATATGCCCTTGAACTTAACAGAATTGATTTTTAGAAAGACACACTTTTTGCCAGGTTCTTCATTGCTTACTCTCAATGTTTCATAATTAATGACCATAAAAATCTGCTCTGTTTTTCTCAGTAGAGTCAAATTATAATGAAGTCAATGTTTCTGCTCAGGGCAGCTGAAATGTGCTGATGAAAGGGGTCACATGACACGATGCTCCAATTGTTGGACAGTCTTAGGGAGCAGTAATATTTAGGTATCACAAACTGTCAGGTTCAAACCTGGCCAAATATTTACAAGTCTAAGAATGGAATTAAAAGCAATACAAGATGCATCTTACAGGTAATGAAAATATGTATTAGCATGTGGCACTACAGTCTTCTGAGGCTGAGTTTATAGAAAAAAGGATTGAGCAACGTGTCTTTATTGATTCAGTAAGGCCAAGATTTTCAAAAATACGCATAAAAAAATCTTGCTTTCTACAACCAACCCTCAGCTCAAACACAACAGAAAATAAAAGATCAATGCAAAAAAAGATATGTATATACAAGCATGCAAATAAAGATAAACAGGACCTCAATCATTTTCTTGAGAGAGTCAGAGCAGTCAAAACAATATCCATAAATTCAGTATGATGAAAGGACATTATCTGTTCTCTCTTTACATTGTCTGTCCTCCAAGTAAAAAGAAAACAACTGCCTATGTGTGTGAATGACTGTCACTAACAATGCAAGAAAATGATTCAATCGGAAATGGGGCCAGAAAGGAACTGTGTGCGTTTAATGGACCTTTCACATAACAGACAAAGAACTGGTATATTGCTGAGCTGGAATGGGAAAAACAACACATTGGGTTGCATTTTCTTTAAAATTGTTCCTATTTTAGAGAATAGAGAGAATGAGATGAGGAGGAGAAGAGAGAGTGTGGAGGAAGAGAGCAGCATTACATGGTTTCAATCAGGGCAAACATGCACTCAAAGTAAGAGAGAAAATGTAGATGTTGATGTGGTTGATGTTCTCCAGTATCATTACCCTACACGTATTGCTGCATTAGTTCTTCTTTCATTATGTAATGGATAATGTACAGTCAGGCCAACAGGCCTAACACCACAATGAAGGAATTTATTTGACTGGAAGTGCAAAAATTATTCAATATTGATTGCGTTTAAATTACTTTCTCAATCCTAATTGTATACTAAACAGTCCATTAAAGTCTAGTGTAGAAACAATCACCTTGCAACTGTTTATTTAAATAAATTGCTAATTTGCAAAATGGTTTGTTGGAATTAGTAAAAACTTAATCATGTACATCGGTTGTAATGTAATTATGTTTTTTTACATAACTTCAAGAAAAAAACGTAATTAAATTACGTGGAATCGATGTACATGATTAAATTGAGTAATTCCAACAAACCTTTTTTCAGAGTTTTTACCTGCATTAGCTGATGACTGGAGCTTCTAGCCATTCAGTCGGAAAACAAGAGATTTCACCAATTTCCTCATCAAATTGTAAAATTGGTGCAATCAAGATACAAAGTGCTGTCAGTTTGCTGAAATTGGAAAATCTGTTCTTACTAAACGCATCATTATCACTACACTGTGAAATCTAATAGTTGTCCTCACTTAGAAATTATTTGTTAACTTTACTCAGTTGTCAAAATGTATATATATTACTAATTTTTATTAAGTTACGATTACTTGCAGGGGAAATCAAACTACTTACTTTTCGCATTTAGTATATTTTATCATTACTTTACTACACCAGCAAGAGGCAGTGGAGAGCAGATCTTGCCTGTACGCAGAAAAGATTCCCAACATGCTTTGCGCCAGACTGCATTAGGAGAGTAGTTTTTAAAAAATATGATTATTTTATATGTTTTAAGTTAAATTAAAGACTTGATAGTGTTTAATGTTCACTTCTCTTAGATATTTAGAAAAGTTTGACATATTTTTCAGTTTTGTGGTTACCAATGTTTAGAAGATAGGTGCATGTGATTATGGTCTGCGAACCTTATGTGTTTGATACCAATGAGCATAGTCTGTGCATACAGTTCTGAGATCAGTGTCCTCTTGCTCGTTTTGTGTTGCACAAGTCAAAGTGTTTGATTTATGCATTTTTAGAATTACATTTATGTGAAATAAAAAAAAGAAATAGTGAACTTAAAACTCTAATGATGAATGCAATAAATCCAATGGAAATTATTAAATTGGCAATAATAGTTAATTCTGAGTACTACACACTAAGTCAAAGTACATCTGAACTAATTTTTTAAGTTACTTGAACTCAACAATACCATTTCACTTTACTTAGTATTTTTAAGGCAATCGGTTTGCATGCTTTTTTTAAGTAAGATCAACTAATTAGATTTTAGAGTGTAGGTTAAAAATTACCTCAGCTCTATGAGAGCGGAAGTGGTTTAGCTGGCTGAAATTTTAGCGGCAGAACCTGTATCATACATAGTAAAGTACTAAACATAGTATGCCAAGAGATGAAGTACAATTAATGTTTTTCACCAAACACCATAATGATGTATTAAATCTGTATTTTCCAGGTAATGAAAGGATGGACTGGATATACATTTAATGCTTCTTGTTGAAATCTGCTTTCATTCAATATTAAACTCTTACAATATCAAAATGTCTGTGGACTGATTAATGTTTAGTGTGGTATACATATAATTGTCATCATGTTACTCAAAAGACAGCACACTGAAGATTTAATAGAACAACCTCTTTAATAGCATTTGTATAAATTACAAATCTTCAAACTATTTTAGATTATAAGAAACATTATTTTAACATAATAAAACCAGTATACACAATTAAAGTAGATAGGGGTGTTTACTTCAGAATCAGAAGGAGCTTTATTGCCAAGTATGTTCACACACACAAGGACTTTTACTTGGTGACAGGAGCTTAGTGCAGAAGAAGTGTACACATGGTGCAAACATAGTGCAAATATTACTTGGGGTACAGCCACATACACATAAACAAGGTAGTTGCAGGTTTACAAGATATTCTAATATCTATTACATTGAACTATGATATACTGGTTCCAAAAGGGAGTATTGACATTGTTTATTACCACAGATGATGTTGGATTATTTGTCAGTTTATTTAGAAAAAGACTTGCATTGATTCCCACAAAAGATCACCAAGCTTGGAGAACAGCAGATGACCCAGACACAGAGAGTTCTAATATCTCTTACTCATCTGAAACAATACATTAATTGTGTAACAGAGAAGAAACAACTATTGTTACAATACAATTGATTTTAAAACTGAAGGTTATCTTATCATGGTGCTAGGGTGGCGAACAGAATTGTAACTACTGTCAATCGTTCCGCCAAAATCTACAAACAAGCGCTTGGAAATAAGGGTAAAGAGTACAATGAGAACAATTAGGCTACACATGGCAAATTTATTTATGTAGCACATTTCATACACAAGGGCAAATCAAAGTGCTTTACATAAAATAATTGACAGAGAGAAATAAGACATATCATTAAAATGCAAATGATGTAAGATCACAAGTACAACTGTAGATTTGAAGAAACAATAAAACAGCAATAAAATTGATTTAAAATGTGTATAAATAAAAAGAATAAGAACAAAAGAAAAAGAAATTGGAAATAGAAGTGCAGTTGAAGTAAACCGGCACAGTCCTCAGGTTGTAAATGCACAGCTAAACACATATATTACAATAAAATGTCCCTCATGTGCAATATGTGTGAATTGTCCGGATCATTTTCTTGGTCCCAGCATTTCCAAATCCCAGTCGGATCCTTTAACTTCTCTTAACTGTATATCAGAATGTACCTTAGACATTTTCTTTATTGCTTGATCGATGAAATGTCTATCTGCATCATTGTCCGGAATGTACTGTATGTACAGCAGGTTTTTCCAATCATAGCACACAAACTGCTTCGCAGTTAGTTGATAAAAAACTACTCTATATTGCAGAGCAGCGAGGTGGAGGCCAAGAAGTTCTTCTTTGAAAGCATTTTTGACAGCGCTTTTTATTGCGGCATTGATGAAGCCAAGGATATTATATTTAGCAATTTCTAACTTGTTCAAGTTACTTACCACACCAATTTGAGGAGAGATCAACGAAAATAACTTTTGATTGCCTGATATATTCCATAGAGATTTGGTTGGGAGTGTTAACGGACTGAAAGTCAATCAGGTTTAATGATCTCTTTTTACTGTCAGACATTGCGGTATGATTTTTTTATGAAAATACCATTGCAGGTCCATACAGTTGAACTAAAGCACATCGGTCTACCCAGTTCTTAGGTAGGGCAATATAAACCACATGGCCACATAGCCAATACCAGTCACCCACATTAAATGTACCATGTCTACCTGGGACATTAATGCTGCAGTCAGAAGAACTGTAATCACATTGGGAACAGTATCTCTTAACATTGAAAATGAAAAGACAAAATGGATTCTCAGAGCTAGAATACTTTATGGGCAATTCAGTAACACATTTCCCATATCAATCATAATTCTTCTGAGGGCAATGTCTTGTAATAATTCAACAGCGGTCTTCTGGGAGCGAGTGTAGGTTTACAACATTCTTTTCGCTGGACATTCGTTCAACGCATCTTAAATCCCTGGGAATGCTGGAAACTACAGTTACTCGTGCAAACACTTGTGGATGACTCACAATCGGTTGGCCAGAAAAGGACATGGCACCATCATCTTGGTAGTCAAACAAAGCTTCCCTAGACAGCATTCAAATGATACAGTTGATTTTAATAGTGGAATTAAGTTGAGCCGCTATAGCAGTAACATAAATCAGATTACTGCTAAAAAAAATAAAGTCATAACATGGATCCTTAGGGCTTACAGTTTTGGTCGTGTCATTTTGCAAATCTCCACCACATGTTGGCAGCGTACGCATGAGGAGGATTCTGGTGCTGTAGCCATTTTTAGTCTTCATAGATTACAAGATCGGTGCAGGATGGTGAGCAGAGGGAGAGAACAAGAAGAACCAAATAGAGCATTCTGCGCTGTAAAGAAAGTTGAGTTGACTTTATAGTGCTTGTTTCGGTGTGTCATGCACTTACACCTCAACACTGTACACAGAAACCTCAACCACCTCAACAAACATCCTTTATTAAAAAATTAATTTTTACTCAGTGTTTGCAAACAATAATTTGACTCTTCAACTAAAGATTCTGTTTTCAAGTTACTTTAATTACTTTAATAATTTGTAGGGAGAACATTTAGCAAGTTGGATTCGCAGGTACTCGCTGGTAATATAACAAGACATGTGTGCTCACTGTAGGTTTCAGTTAAATCTTTTTTTTTCTTGTCTAATATTTTTCACGCTTAACTCTTCAAAGGATTTTACCTTTACACCATAACTGCTAGATAATCTGCCACTAATAATCTGTGTCCTATACAGATGTGGGTACTTCATCACACATAATGCATGGACATACAGGATTTAATAGAGCTCCCCGTGCCATGCAATACTACAGTGTTTTTCACATCAACACAAGCATTTTTTATTACTTTTACTAAAAAGAGGTGCCTTGGCAATAGTCTCTTTAATCTAAAAATATACTGTATGTAGTTCTATACACAGACTCAATGCTGCATAATTACACCAAATCACACAAGGACCTACAGATCATTCAAAGACACTAAAACCTTATAAATGATGGATAAAAGTCATAATCAAAAGTACATCAGTCTACAACTGAGATGGCAATACAATGGCTACTATCTTTCAAATGCCCTTGTATAATAAATCTAGTAGAAAAACGAAGGAAATCCAAATCAATTTCACTTACAAGTGTAATAATCGTTCTTCTGATTTGTTTCCCTCCTTCAGATTTGCCTTTCACTTCAAAAATCAACACTTTAAGATTTCTAATGATGTATGTCACGTTTGAGCTGTACGAATTGATGTCCTAAAGAATATGCTGGGGGACTAAGCAAGAAAGTTTTAGTCATGGTGCATACACAGCTATTTTCTATTTTGTGTCCATTGTTCTCACTGGCCAAAGTTCATGGCCTTGGACATTGCCTGGGAGCCTCAGCCCAAATCATGAAGAGGGTACTGTATCACCAAAAAAAAATGCAGACAAGATAAGGGTAGCAACACTAGTGTTTAGTGTGGCAGGCATACTTTATCACTCTCCATGGTGCTGAAATCCATGTGTTCATAGAGATGCACGGCCAACTTCTGTGAAAGAAGGTTATGTTGGTCTTTCTAATAGCTTCTGAACAGCAAGTGCGTAGAGGCAATTACTAACTACTTTGGCCCTCAGGCAATCTGCACTTTATCCTATAACACACAGTACAGATCCTCACTGTGCAAGTGATGGCCTCCAACGTTACATTCCTGCTGGCAAAGAGCAGAACCCACTGCCTCAGTGGCACACCACCCTGTTCAAAAAATTCGGAAAGAAGTGGTACGGGACAAGTGGTTTAATGTGTAGTTGCCCTATAGCACACACTACACCTAATTGCTGTGCAATCTTTTACCATTTGGTGCCCATGCACATTACAAAGACATTGGGATACCATAGGCATCTAAACTCGCTCCAATCAACAGGTTAGTCGCCAAAGGGGTTCTGTTTGTCCGTAATAACACACATGGTCGCATTCCAACGTAGTTGTTATCCAAACATATGAGAATTTCCTGTGTTCTCAGTGGCTGATCTTGACAGGCATAAAGTCCTAATCATAAAGATGGCACTTTTTCATGAAAATCACCTGCAGACCTGATTGTTTCTCACCCCTATGTATGCTTATTGGGTGTTTGCTTGAATTTTTTATTTGTGAGGCTTTGTATTACAGAGTTCAAGTCCAAAACTTTGGTGCAGTCAAAATATACATTTTTTTTTTTACCATTCCACTGTGTTCGCTATTTTTTCTTTGTAAAGGTAACCTATATTGGATTCCTAAAAGAGAACATACAACATAATTTCTCTTGAACATTTACACATTGTGCAGACACTGTTAACCAAAGCGACTTAGTCTGCATTGCACTATATATCCATAAAGTGTATCCCATGGGATCGAACCCTCAATCTTGGCATTGTTAGCCCCATGCTCTAACCACTGAGCCAAATTATTGGGCTACAAAAATAAAGATTCCGTTCTGTGTATATTTGTATTATCTCAAATGTTGTTATCGATTAATGGATTTATATAATTGCATACATTAAAAGTTGTAAAAAAATTATAAAACACATAAAATGCTAAGACCAAAAACGAAGCCTTGTGCAATAACAGGAATGTTTTTCTGAACATTTTAGTATGGGTTTTATTGCATCATGTCATGTAGTTAATAAATTTAGATGGTTCATTGATGTAATGTTTTTCTAGAAATTAAGCCTTGTAAAGGGGATATATTAATGCAATATCTCTTGAGTAGGAGTGTATGTAGTGTTCTTATATCTTCATGGCTGTGATTGGGCCATAGGCACGAGGCCGCAGGTACTCAAACCATGCATCTGAATGCAAATTTAGACATCGCAGACTTGGACATCGCAGATTTAGTGGCGGAGTGATACAAACAGTCAGTGGAGCGGTTCAACCGTGATGATCCTGGGGGAACATCTCACGGCTATCAGCCAATCAGATTCCAGAACCAGAGAGAACTGATTTATAATTATGTCGATCTGAGTTAGTTTAGGCTCAAAATATAACAGGCGCAAAGAGCTTCATGGTATGTCAAACTAACTCTAGCAGGGTCTTTACTCTACAGTTGTCCAACCATCACAAGCTGGAGATGATGGTCTAGTGGGTTAAACCACTCAACTGGTAAATCAAAAAAAGGTTGCTGGTTCAATCCCAGCAGCCAGCACCAGTGTGTCCTTGAGCAAGACACTTTACTCCATGTTGCTCCAGGGGGATTGTCCATGTAATAAGTGCACTGTAAGTCGCTTTGGATAAAAGCGTCTGCTAAATGTAAATGTAAGCCTTGACTTTGTTATTTTGGAACAAGAGTCAGTCATGAGGTGATAAGACAATGACGTTTCCAAATGTCACATCCTAAATCCCACTTGTGCTAAAGTAACCCATGAGCGCACATCCAAACCATTACAACATTGATTTGTTATGCTTTCACTATATGTGTTCCGTACTGTCAGTTTAATAATGTTGTCTGGAATCATGTCTTGTCACTTCATACTACCTGCCTCCAGTTGACTTTTGAGATCTGGAGCCACAGCTGTCTGACACCTGTGATCTGTCAACCCACTTAAATCACACACACTTTGTCCATTATCACATACAACCCTGTGCTAAATAGAGGATGTGGAGACTTGTTTTCCCTGACTGCATTTCAGGTGATAGTGGGGAGACGGTGGTGTATAATCCATTAGGAACTCTGTAGCTCTATTATTTTGACTTGTGGAAGCAAATGAATCCTTTCATTATGTCCAATGTATTAATATCTCCCCTCACAAATTACTCATTTATCATTACCTCCTGTTATCAGTACCTCATTCTATCACATTAACTCTCTCTAGATCATTAACTTTTTCTCTTGCTCTACCAAACACACAACAGCAGAACTAGAGTCCACTGAAATTGAAAGGGGAAAGCATCATATTAACGTTTGCGAAGCAACAGGCAAGGAAATGCATATATTGCGTAATTTGCAAAAACCAGAGAAGGGAACTAGGCTTTCGTTTAGAAACCAGCTTGACCAGAAATACTCCTATGGTTAACCATTTTACTAACCAATGGTTAACCAATGTGGTGCCCAGTAAGCTCAACTTCTCAGCAGGTCTAACTAATGCTCTAAAGTTAAGTCTCAGTAGTCAAGCAAATCACAATTCGAAGTTCTAAAACTGCAGCAATTGCAAATGTAGTGTAGATACTGTTGCAGGAACCAGACAAAAGTCAGATAAACTTATGGAGCCAAGTTCTGAAGAAATGTGCTGTTAAAATATGACAGTGTGAGTTGAGTCAAGAGGGTGTTGGTAGAAAATAGATGAGGCAAGAGGTATAGATGATGTGAATCTTAAAGAATCTTGTGTTCAGGCTGCTGTTGTGAATGCGAATGAGTCAGCTGTCTTACAGATCTCTATCCATTGAAGGATTAGTATGGACAAAACACCCCTTGTGTGAAAAAGAGATTCGGTCAGGTGATATGATATCTCAATGCCAGAACATTTTGTCTTTAATTTGTTTCTGGCTGCAAGTGCAGAGATGTTTTAGCAGGAGAGTGGTGTTTGGAGTAAAACGCATGGGAGAAACCTTTTGTTTCAATTTATGAAGCTAAGGAGTTGTGTAACAAATGCAGGTGGGTTTGCTAGACATGAGGTGCAGTAAAATGTTCTTGACAGGACAAAGGCCTTCAATGATTTGCTGAGTTAGGGAGGAGGACATTCAATTTATTTTGTTGTGGTCAAGGTCAGCTGTTAATCTGACTCTATGTGATTCCAATCTTTTATAAAAAAATGAGTCAGTAAATTCACTATTTGATATATTTATTATGTTAGAATATTTCTTGATGTCTTAGGATAGGAACGCTTAAAATGCTTAACTTACATTAGAATAGAATAGAATAGAATAAAGAGCTTTATTGTCATCATGCAAGCACAACAAATTTGCAAGCATCAACTTTTGTTGGTGAAAATTTAAGTGAATTAAATACATTTAAGAGGAAAATGGGCAATATAAGATACAAACTAAAAGTACAAACAAAACAATGTATCCAAAATATTATAAAAAATATTTATTATAATGATTTTAGCATTGCTATTTATTTAAAAAAAAAGAGCTAAATACTCCAGGTCACAACTATCCGTAGTCATCGGCTTTACATGCCTCACCTATTGACAAGAGGGTGAGAAAATAATGACAAAATTTTAATTTTTGGGTGAACTATCCCTTTAACTCAGTGCTGAGACAGTATAGTGGGTCATCACACTTACAAGCTCAAAATCACAATTTATCGGCTTTGTTAATATTAACAGTAATAAGTACTGTGTACAAGAATTAGAAGAGCGGTGGGGACAGAGTAGATTTAGGGGAGCTAAAGAGGCATCTGAAGGTTAATTCAACAGCACTGAGTGCAGTTGCTTGCGTGTGTATATCACTGTCTGTTTGTGTGTAAATGTGGCCATGGCAGCTTCATTAAATGGTAAGCGGTAAAAATAGTCTCCGATGTGTGATCACACAGTGTGATGTTATGAGAGAACGGATTCTATGGTGCGAGTCTGTGAGAGTGAACCACAAGGAAAATTTAGAAATGTTTAAGGTTTCGGAGCCTTGGACAGAACAGGATGCCATCTTTAAGGGGCACACCGAAGGATCAGTGTGTCTGGTCATTGTGATCAAAACAGATCATGAAATTAGTTTTGACATATGGGAGCAGATGTTTTGATGCTTGATGCTCTAGGGGCCAATTTTTTTAATCCAAGTGAATCAAGAGTAGAGTTTGTCCGATATTAATTTATATATTGTTTTTATGATATATTTGCCTTTGATTGGAAAGGTAAGTGGAGAAAGGACAGGAAAGCATTGGATAGAGACAGGGTGTCGTGAACCTCAAGACAGAACCCAAGTGCAGACAGCCAAGTTAAACAAACAATTATTTTATTTAAATAAAAAACCCAAAATGGGGCAAACATGAACTCAGATCAGGTTTTAAACATAAACACGCCATGAGGGGCAAAGCAAAACAAGGTCCAAAATCACGGGGATAAAATTCACAAAGGCAAGGTATGAACATGGTGCAAGGACTAGGGATGTCTCTAAATCATCTAGACTCTAGAAGACCGCTCTAGATGGAAATGAACTCAGGTCGGGCATGCTGGCACGAAATGTCGCCACACTAACCACAGGCCTATCTGCGCTGACCCGATATGTGTTATCATGTGTTATCATTAAATCATATTTTTGATATGTAAATTCACTTTAAGGAAGAGTGCACCCAAAAATGAAATTTCTCTCTTCATTTAATCACCCTCAAGATGTTCCAAATCTGTATAAATTTCTTTGTTCTGAAAATCACAGAGAAAGATATTTGGAAGAATGCTTGTATCCAAAGAGTTCTTGTTCTGTTCATCACAACAAAGAAATTCATACACATTTGGAAAAACTTGAGGTGGAATAAATGATAACAGAAGTGTTATTTTTGGGTGAACTGTCCCTTTAATGTTTTGATAATAAAAGTAAATATGTTCATCTGTTAAATCAGCAGTTAAAGTATGCATGAACAAATGTTCAGTCATCCAGGAACACATAGTCACAAACATAAATAAAACAGTTTTGTGGGACATGTAAATTGTTCCACTTCAAATTGCAGTTTTATTTAATGCATCACAGACAAAGAAGCATCCAGCAGAATACAGATTGGGGGGTGGGGGTTGTAACTGTAGCATGTCTGTAGGACTGAACGGTACTGCAGCTTTTCTGAACTGATTACAATAGGTGAGCTCCTTTCAATCCAACCTTAGCCATGCAGTGGTACCTTCAGACACACAACACTCATAAGCACAAATACAAAATTAAAAAGGAAATTGAGAGCACCGAAACCCAGAGTGATTGCTTCTCATACTTCATATTTCATTACTTAAGCTGCATAAATCTTCTAATCAATAAACACAAACCTCTCTTGCTTGCTCTCTATCCACTTTGCACTTCCACCCACACAGAACAAAAATATTTCAATATGCAGCACAGGACACAAATGTTTTTTTAGCCTTTCTTATATAATAAGAAGCCACAGCTCTAGGGACATGCTAAACATAATATGTAATTGATGTTTAGTGCACCAAGAAATGTAACCTCTACAATTCTCCCACAACTGTGGATGCAGTGTAATAAAGCAAAGAAAAGAGTTTTTAATGATAACTCTAGAGTGCAATTTACAACACCATATGAAAGTATGAGCGTTTATGCTCTGAGAAAATTGTATAGCTTGTAGGTAGTTTTTCAGACCACGGGACAAATTAATCGAGTTCTTTACATTAACATTTGTTTCTTCGAAAATTGTTTTTGGAGAGATTTGTGTTCATTGATGGGAAAGTATTGAGATATTTCAAATTCCAAATAAGACGTGAGAGATAACCATGTTCTTTTTCTCACTTGGTAAATCTGAGAAGCATTTTTCCATGATTAGCATCACTCAATATATTGATCTCTTTCCACCACATCTCTCCATCATATTTCCTTTAATCTTAATCTACCTCATTCCTCAAGCACCATCCTCCCATCTTTCAGAGCTGTCACTTCATATTACCTCTTCTTTCTTTCTTTCTCACATTCCTGTTTAATGGTCAGACTATTTTGGGTTTCCAAGATAGATGTGAGAGACACACAGAGGCTGGGCGGAGGCCATGCTAGACTTGTATAGTGTCAAAAGCCTTCAATTTTTCTACTTTTTTTTTAATAAATGCAGGTTAGGTGAGGCTAACTATCCAAGTAGTTTTTTAAAATGGCAGGTAATTTGTTGGAATGAGATGTATATTGGAATGAGACTTTTCTATTCAGTTGGGCACTGTGTAGTTACTTTAGCTAGCTGTGGTAATAAAAATACGCTTTTTAAATTTAATATTTGTATTAAAATTAGATATGCTGTTGTAGTTGTATAGACCACTGTGAAAGATTTAAACACTGATCCAGAAGCACTTCCGGTTTCAGTTTTCAGTATTTTTGTTTTAATCTTTCATATTATTCAATCTTACAGATATTTGTTTAACAATTTAAATCAAGTATAAATATTCTGTATTTTGTTTAACAGTTTGTGTAGTGTTATAGAACTGAAGCAAGAAGTTCTTCTGGACCAACGTTAAACAAACATTTTTATATCACCCCAAGAGGTCTATAGATGCATATTCACTGCACGATTGCAGTAAATCTGTTTAGTTTCAATTTATTTTACGTGGCAGCTATGCAGACATTAGGAAATCTGATAAGGTCAGATTCTAGCCAGATCAGTAACCAGAATTTTGTGCTACACAATATTACTCTATAAAATGTAAAAAATGTTTTCCAAATCGAACGGGCGCTAATGCAAGACTAAAAACAGCCCTGTGTGTGGGTTGCAAAAGGGGACCTTCTATATTTAAGCTCGGCCATGGCAAACCATGAAAGAGAGGTGTACAAGAAAGGCTCTCTGAGTGGATACAACTGAGGGAGGGAGGAGAGAAAGAGAGAGAGAGAGAGAGAGAGAGAGAGAGTGCAGTAGTATCTCCTGTTTTATGCTGCAGGGATCTGTCCGGCAGCACAGAGCAGTCAGATACACCGCAGCGGACCACCAACTTCTTGCCACAACACAACACATTTGGCACGCTTACACTCCTTAACCAGAGACACAGAGGCGTAACCAGGAGAAGAATCGTGAAGAAAAAGGAAAGACACTCTTTTGTCTCCATGGACACTCAACTTCCTACAAGCACTTCTTAGTCTGTGTAGCACAGCAGCGGGTCCCTGCCATCCTTTTAATAATTCATCCTGTTGGTCTGCGAGCCGTGAGCCTGCAACGCTCACAAACTTTTCCTCCTTCAACTTTAACGTGGCAGCGGGCGGCTATTTCTGCAAGTCTTGTCACCAAGACCAAGAAGACAATACAGGTTGAAGCACCTTGTGAGTGTCTTGATTCTGCGAGTATGTGGG